>NW_006209676.1:188258-189609 GCF_000334495.1 Tupaia belangeri chinensis
AAGGTGTACACACTTCACTAATCTACACAATTTACCCCAAACTGAGAGAAATGGGGCTTCCGTCACATTTGTTTTTAGGGTTGTATATTTGCTCTTGTCAAATATTGCTATAAAGTGATTCTAGCAAGCACGTCTAACATGCCTCCAGGTCCTCAGCAACCTGCTCTGCCTCAGGTGCTGCTTCTGACCCCTCTCACTCAGTCCCCACATTCCCCATGGCCTGGGCCAAGTAGCTGCTTGTCTGGGAAAGCTAGACCCTCTTCCTTGGTGGTGACTGTGCAACCAAGCTCCCCAGGTGCATGCTTGGTCTCTGTCTCCTTCCATCAGTCAAAGATTTGAGTGAAATGCCATTACCATAAATGTGGGAGCTGGATGAGAAAGCCAGACTTCAGGACTACCAGGTCAGAGGTGGGCGGAGGTGTGGCGGGATGGGTGGGGTGACACAAATGGCGGCAGGGAGGCCACCAATGCATTTCCTCTCCATTTCCCCTCTGCAGATTTGGCCAAGCATGGCTTCTAGAGTTGCCCTGCATGGCCATGCAGACGCTCCTGCCAGACCTCCTGCTCTGTTTCCCAGGTGATCCTTAATGGAGTAGCCAGAGAAGCTGTGTGTTCTCTTGTTCTGCTTCTCCTCCTCCTTCCTGGCCTCACTTCCTTTTATGCTCTATCTCAGAATTTTACCTCTCAAATATAGGCTCAGATCTTAATCCTTGCTTTGTTTTCTAGGAAACTTGGGCTAAAACACTAACTACTCCTGTCTTTTGTTTAGTTTTTTATCTTTAAATTTGCCAGAAGATGCATGTACTCACCAGAGACAAAGAGAGAGAGAGAGAGAGAGAGAGAGAGAGAGAGAGAGAGAGAGAGAGAATTACCCCCAATGGGCGCATGGTCACACCACAATCCCTTCTCTTCCATTTCTCCATCCACCATCAGGATTTGGGGACTGCATACACACATATCCAGTATGTTTTTCAAGCCACTGGGGCTCAGTCGGCCATGTGGGATCTGGCTTCCTTAACCACCAAGCAATGGGACCAGCCTAAGGTTTTGTTTTTATAATAACATACATACATACATACATATCTTTCTGCAAACTCTGTGTGTGGACTTCCAGGATCTGCAAGCCCATGTGAGTCTATATTTAACTTTTATGAATGCTTGAAATCATGCATATGTAGAAAATATCATTTATCTTGTATAATTAGAGACAAGTGAGCTACTGACCCCCTTGTGGATTCTTGAATATTTCAAACACATCCTACCTTTGTATTTGCTATGCCTTCTGCCTGCTTTTGCTCCTGACCAGATATCTCCATTCCTTCACCTCTAGTCTGTGCTCAGTGACTCTTTC
>NW_006209676.1:189855-215007 GCF_000334495.1 Tupaia belangeri chinensis
GATCATCCTGTTTAAAATTCTAGCCCTTTCTCCTCTGTTGCCAACTCCCTATCTCCTCTATTGGTTTATTTTTTCTGTATAGCTTTATCACTCTCTAACACATAAGATATTGTATTTATTTATTTGATCTGTCTCCCCCAGCTAGAATATGGACATACAAGGGCAGGGATTTCCTGTGTGTTTCTTTTCTGCTGTAAAGTAGATCCTTCAGTGCCCACAACAGTGTCTGGCACATAAAAGTGCTCACTAAGTTTTTCTTAAAGCAATCAATCAACCAATCAATTGATTAAGCAACACAGTATCTTAGATAGCAACTTTCTATTGTGTCAGTATTGACTCATTTAGTTCAGTTTTAAGAATAAGCAGTATAACGTGTATCCAGAAGGTCTACATTGAATGTGTATGATGATAGAGTGTATAAATGCAGTGAAAATATCGAGTTCATGGGGAAAACCAGACTTCTATTATGTCACCACTGAGCATCACTATATATCCACCCCAGATAAAATTCAGGGAGATAGAAACAAATAAAAAATATGATTATCCTCCTCACAAGGCTTATCATTTTGCTTAAGAAAATTGCTGTTGTCATATGAAATAATCAGAGAACTTAAAGTCTCAGTCTCATGGAGCTTGATTTTAACCGCTTTAGCCTTTCGGGGACAGTGAGGAAGCAGGTGTTAGGCCCCTAGCTGCACTCTCCCAGTCATCTGACGTTTGACCATTGCCTTAACTTTTCCGTTTCAGTCCTCACCTACGAAGTTGGAGTAGTCCCCTGCAGTTTATAGAGAGGATTACATGATACAATGCAAGTAAATTCCTAGCCCTCCTGAACTGCTCAACACATATCAGTGGTTATAATTTTTTAAATAATTATTATAGACTTAAGAAGCTCCATTGGGATACTTTCCTAGAGGAGGGACTTGAAGCATAATAGGATCTGAGGCATGAGGAGAAAGATGAGGGAGAGGACAGGCAGTAAGAACAAGTTCAGAAGCACAGAGACAGGGATATGCCAGGTGTATGGGGCGACCGCTCCCAGTGAAGGGTGGGGAAGAAGCCAGGAGGAGAAGGTATGAGTGCAGATTGTGTCAGGGGGAGCTTGGACCTTAACTATAGCTCTCATCGGCGGGTTTTGAAGATCTTGGGGATGGAAGAAAGAGGGGGAGGGAAAACAGGTAGCATAAAGGGAAGGAAGAAAGAAAAGAAAAAAGTTGAGAAGCAAAAGTAAAGCCTGGCCATTGGCCATAAATAGGCTTCTCATGTGTAATATTCTCTTAGAATTTATTTAAAGCATTAAGATGAGAGGACAGTTCAGAGAACTGGATTAATTCCCTTTTCTCTCTCTCCCTCTCTTTCTCTCGCCCTTTTATTAAGAAAATAAAAGAGACTTTGAAATATTAAGAGATAGTGGGATTAGAACCTTCTCCTGCCAGCCCCAGTCTTTCCTCCCCTATTAATTTCCACTTGATTAGAATTCTTTTTGAAGTATTTAAATATGGACAATGGGAAATAGAAGAGTGAGCTATTGAATATCAGTTAGACAGTATTAATATAATCATGGCTCCCATTTTTTATATAGACCTTCATCTATATGTATAGTTTCCATTAGGAATAAAGTAGACACCCGTCTCCCCTACCTCAAGTAATTATGGTTTTTTTAAAACTATAATGAAACTCTTAAAAGTTAATAGCCGATTTGTAAATCCTCAGCTTGAAATTTTTAATTTAAAAAATAAGTTTTAGAACGCTAGAAAATTGAGAGGGTTTTTTTTTTCCCCCCTCTTACTTGCCTTTTTTTTTTTTTTAAAGACATAAGAGACTTCTATAACACTACCCTTGAGTTGGTGAGGGCTTTCAGCACATGCAGGTTTCTGAAAAGAGCCACGGTGCTTTGGGTGGAAGCTGTGGAACTCTGAGAAAGCCTCTTCACTTAGGGGCTTCCTGGAGAGGGAGTAATATTGGCACTCAGAAGTCCTCCAGGCTTTTACAGAGAATGTCTCCACGGGAAAAGCAACTGCTTATTCGTCCTTTAAGAATCTACTCCTCATCACAGTCTAGTCCTGACACTGGCTTCATGCTAAAGGCTGGCTCTGAAGACCCTTGAGGAATCAAACGAGGCTCTCAGAGTCTCTTTAATGCATGGAGTTGGGGGCTTTGCGAGGTGATCATTATGAGATGATCATTATTGCTAGGGTTTTCAGCACTAAACAACTATGACTTTTTAAAAATAAATGATCTGATAGGCTGGCCCTGTGATCTAGTGGTTAAGGGAGCCAGATCTCACGTGGCTGACCACAGTGCAGAGCCTGGTCTGGCAGCTTAAATACTCCAGGAGCCTAAACCTCTATGTGTGCCCCAGACCCTGAGTGGATGGAGAAATGCAGAAGGGATTGTGGCATGACCGTGTGCGATCGGGAAGTGTTTTCTCCCTCTCTGTTATCTGTCTCTCTGTCTCTGGTGAGTGCATGTGCCCTCTAGCAATTAAAAAATAAGTTATTTGATAAATACTCCTTCATAAATCTTTTTTGGAAATCTAGAAAGATCAATGAATATATAAATCTTGTTGTTTTACATTAGCATTAACTACTAGGAGTTCCACATGTTTAAATTACTTAAAAGCAGGAAATTTATTACAAATCCTTCCACCCAAACACAAGCTCTGTTCATAAATTCTGTCATGTTAAACGTGTGTATTTCCTTGTCACAGGCATCCCTGACTGGGGAAGGACACAGACCAGGGTTTATGGTAGAAGAGTTCAGATTCCTAGGCATGTCAGAAACAGTGACACAGTATACACCAAGGGGTGTGATGGGGAGCCAGGGTGTAAAAGCAGAGACACAGAATGAGAAATTCAGCAAAGCTCACCATGTCAAACCAACCAGGAGAATCAGTCGGGATGAGAGAAAAGTCTGAGTCACGTTCATGCCTTAGCCTTTTGTTTTAGGATTATTCCACTTATTATTATTATTTAACTTGCTATAGTCATCAGAGAGAGAGACAGAGAGAGAGAGAGAAAAAGAGGGAAAGTAAGAACTGCTAGGTCCAGGACTAGAACAGAGGTTGGCCATGTGGGAGTCTGGCGTCCCAACCACCATGCCTAACCACCATCCTTACGACTTAGGAGTAAGTCCCAAGTCCTTCATCCCTCCCCCACCTTGTAAATACTGCTGCACCACAGAATCAGTCTGGGACCAGCAAAACTGCAACATGGATGTTCCAGGGGAAGGCAGATGTAAGCTAGTGGCCGGAATGAGTGAACTCCTAGGTTAGAGCGCCTAATTCGAATTTGTGTCTCAGCAAAACATTTTATCTGGAACTCCTTATGCATCTGTGGGTCACTGTTAAATGACAAAACTCCCGAATGTTAAGTCTGTGCCTGCAACAGGTTTGATTGACGAAGGACAGTGAAGAGAAGTCCCTTTGGTTGTGTTTCAGTACACGAGGTTTTACCCTCCTGCAGAGGGCTGCTTCTGGGCCTGTTTTGACGAATGGGTGAGCATTATCATTCCTTGAAGGCCAAGGCAAAATAAGACCTGGAAGCTAGAATCAAAGTCTATGCACAGACCCTCTCCTTCTGATGTTCTCAGCACTCTTTACACCACCTGGTGCAGCAGAGACCATCAGCCCAGTATATACTTTTTGTACTGAAATAAAGGGGCTAGAAATATATGAACGGGGGCCACCGGGTGACATGGTGGTTAAAGGCACTGGACTCCCACGTGGCCAACCATGGCTCAAGTCTCGGACCTGGTGGCTTGCTTTCTCACTTTCTCTCTCCTCTCCTCTCCTCTCTCTCTCTTTCTCTCTCTCTCCCCATCTCTCTCTCCCCATCTCTGGTCAAATGAAGGTAAATAAATAAGTAAATAAATAAATAAATAAAATTAAATTAAATAATTCTTAAAAAATAAATTTATGAACATATTTTATGTACTCGATGTCTATGCTTTCTGACAAATTAGGGAAATGTAGACAATGGAAAATAGCCCATCCTAGAGAATGCTTGAAGTTGGAGTCCCCAGGACAATGGCAGGTTTAGAGTCACCCTGTGTCTGGATCCCAGTTGGTTGAATGCTATCCTGAGCTCATTGCACAAAATAAGGAAAGTGGCCTCTCTGGACCTTCCTTCCTCCCAGGACCATAGTCGGCCTTCTCACCCCTCTGTGAAGGGGCCAGGCAGGGCCAACTTCAGGGGGTACAGCTTACCCTGTCATAAAGGGCTCTGTGCTCACAAGCACCCCATGCTGTCTTGAAATTCTTTACAATTTCTAATCTTAAAATTAGACAGGGGCTAATATGCACATCCTGTTATCGCAGTAGAACCTGCAAATGATGTGTTTTGTCCAGGTTCCAGGTCTGCCACTTAAGGAACCCATTGTTCTGAAATGAATTAAACTTTTAGTTTAGCTTAGTTTTGGTTTTGTATTTTTAAATATTTTTTCTTGTATTATGCCAATTAGCACATGCATGCATGAGAGAGAGAAGGAACCCTCCAGTGGGGCCTGGTCCAATTCTCTGGCCTGTTAGGATCCTGGCATGTAAACCACCTGGGCCAGGGTGCAAATCATGGTTAGCCACATGGGATGTGGCTTCCTCTGCAAAGCGCTTAACCACTGCACTACCCTATATTTGTTTTTGTACTTTTTTTTTTGTCTAATTCACCTAGAATTTCTTCCCTGTTGCCCCATAACCCTGAATTTAAACTATAGGCATTCTTTTCTAAGGTTTCGTTTCCATATTTTTCCCTTCAAGTGAAGCAAAACATGACAGGACAGAGCTCACTGTACTAACACCTAAGACTCTCCCTGAGAATCCTGTTGCTCTATTGTGTGACTAGAAATCCCTAATCCTAGATGCTGCTTGGCCAGTAACTACTGGCCACATCAGAAATGAGGGTTTGGGACCAGCAGTTAGCATAATGGCTATGTCGCTAGACTCCCATGTAGTCAACAGTGGTTTGAGTCCTGGACTGGGTGGCTTAAACTCACGCCGGGCGCGTGTGCATGCGTGCTCAAGATCCCGAGAGGAGAATGGAGGAGAAGGGACTGTGGCGTGGCCATCCCCCCTTGGGGGTGATTTCTTGCTTTCTCTCTCTCTGTCTCTGTCTGTCTGTCTGGTGAGTACACACTCCCTATTGCAAAAACCTCTCCAAAAAAAAAGAAATGAGGGTTTGAAATCCCAGTGGATCTTTGGGCAGCCCAGGGTAGGGTGTTTGTAATTTCCTTCTACTCTACGTCATAAGCCATCTTGAGGTAAGTAAGCATGGCTGGCCTCGTTGACAGAGACTTGAGCACCTGCAGGCTGTGGCCCGAAAGATCCTTAGGCTCCATTTCACTAAATCTTCGAAAGAGATGAGGAAATGGAAGCCTTAGAATAGGTGAGAATGCAGCCAAGGTTAATGCTGGGGGTTTACAGAGAGTAAAGATTGGCTTCCTGGCTTCTAGTCTCTTAATCTTCTGTGCTTCCTGATCACCTGTGTTGGAGTACCAGCGGTATGCAGCAGGTCTGATGTTCCCGTGGTGCTCATGGGTGTACCAGTAATCATCAGTATCGAACTCATGCCAGATCCAGTGCGCTTTGTTCTGGGCAAGTACTTGTGGCGATTCTAGATAAGACCCAGACGCTAAAATCAAAGTCTCTATATGTACCCTCACCTCCTGATGCCAGGTAGTACGAAGATCATCGTGACAGCTCTCAAGGGAGTACTGCAGGTACATGGCTGCTCTTGGAAGTCTGTGGTCTAGAGCAGATCTGCTCACCCTTCAAGACCCCACTAGGTATCACCTTGTCCTCGAAGGCGGCCCTGACTGCGCAGCCCCGTCAATTTCCTGGTCCTGTGGGTGCCGCCACCAGCACCTGGCACCTGCACCATGTGGCCCAGAATGGGACTGTGCACATTTTTGTGTTATTAATTCATTACTTATCCGCTTAATTTCAGCCCCTGAGTACATTCTCGGAGGGCAACAACCACTTGTACCACTTCTGGGTCTGAGCAGGTGTTCTTAATTTGATTTACAGATTGAAAAGGCTTCAAACAACGGATAAGAGACATGCACAACTGAAAAACAGCCTACGCTCCTGGCCCCAGCTCCAAAAAAATCCCACTGCATCCACTCTCTCTCCTGGTTCTGTCTTTACCAGGTGGGAAATCTAGGCTTTTAGACACATTGAGGAAGACTGACACATTTCTTCCCATGTTCATGCTTCCCGTTGTCTCCAAATTGCTCTAGATAACCTGCCTTTGGACAGAATTCACATCTTTTGTTTTTATATTGCGCTTACACACAATTTCCACAAATTGGCCTGTATTTACAAATTTGGTTAATCCTGTAATATTGTCTTTCATCAAATCCTCATGGGAGGAAGGAGGGAGAGAGAGAGAGAGAGAAAGAGCAAGGACATCCCAAATAAAACAGAACAGGCAGGAAAATAAAAGGAGAAAAGGACAATTCCATAGAAGAGTTGCTGTGGGTTTTTTTAGTTATTTTCTTGTCCTTTTTTTTTTTTTTGGTAAAAGGTTTGAAAAGCCAAAGAATAAGGTGAAGTTAAAATAGAAAACATACAGAATGGTCATGCTGAAAGAGAAAGCCATAGAGAAAGAAACAAGCAAAATACAATTGTTTTGTCTCTTGGTTTCTCAATACAAAGCAGAAGGGGGGGAAACTGATTAGAAAAGCAGAATATGCTCAAAACCTCTCATTGTATAACATCAGTAGGAGTATTCCTAGCTTGGAGCTAGGGGGGAAAATCATTTCTGAGGTGCATGTTCAGAGAGTGGTTTTTTAATGCAATAAAAATGGAAAAGAATTTGTGGGTGGGGTCGGGGGAGGCCTTGCTACAACAGCAGCTGCTTCTGTTTTCAGGCTCTGGGCAAAGATGCCTCGTCCCATCCTTTCAGCAACCCATTATCGGTCCTCTCTCCTCCACATTATTCTCCCGCAACCTTATCAGACACAAGCATCGCTTCAGATGCTGCGGCTGGAGTCTTGTAATTGTCCCCGGTTAGAGCTCAATAGCACCTTGAACCATCAGAGCAATCTCAGCTTTTAAGAAAAGGTCTCCACAAGGAGAAGCTGGTAAGAGAATTTGCCTGTGGCGATGCGCGTTCTTTAATAGCTAACTCTCCTCGGCCAGCCCTCTCCGCAGAGCCTGTGGAGAGATGAGGACTCTCTTTATTTATCACCCAGCTCTTTCAAGTGCCTGTTAGGCAATGATCGTATTATTTATTACCAGGTGGACGGTGCTGTTGGGGGTGGGGTGGCAAATGATTTCTTTAATGGGCCTTTGGCAGACACAGGGACGTGGGAGATCAAGGTGGGGAAGGGGAGGGGGAAAATGTGAAGACACTGGAATTGTGGGAGGGGTTTTCCGGTACTGCTGAAAGGTAACACAGAACAGCCTGCGCAGAAAAATAGATTAATAGCGAGTACACAGTATGCCTGGCTACTTACATTAATTTGGAGTAAAAGGAGAAAAAAAAACGTGTTCTTCAAGTATGTCTCTATGTGTTACCAGGTCACTTGCACTTGCAGAAAGTTTTGGGGAGGCCTTAACTTTTAGCAGCTTCACTTTGTTTCCTGCCCTTATTCCTCAACCCCCCCAACAGCAGAACTCTTCCTGCCAAAGACCTAGCAGGGCTAGATTCGGAGCCAGAGAACTAAATTTTCAAAAGCCAAGAAGACCCGAATCTAGAGACACAATCAGGAAGTATCAGGCCCTGAGAGGCACACTCTCTCCAGATGAGCAGTTCTTAGTTTAAATAAGCCAGTCCCGTTTTCTTCCCAGTAACATAAATACTGTTAAGAAACTGTGCAGGGATTACAGGTAGTACAGTGGTTAAGGCTCTGGACTTGCACATGGCTGGCCACAGTCTGAGTCCTGGACATGGCGGCTTGAAAACCATTCCAGGAGGCTGGCCGGTGGCATGGTGGTTAAAGGCGCTGGATTCTCACATGGCTGACTGCAGTTCAAATCCTGAACCTGGTGGCTTGCTTTCTCACTTTCTCTCTCTCTCACAAACTCTGTTCCTCTTTGGTAAAATTGAAATAAACGAATGAATAAATAAAATAATTCTTAATTAAAAAAAAAAGAAAACAAAATCATGTCAGGCATGTATGCAACTGTGCCCAAAATCCCAAGAAGAGAATGGAGTAGGGATTGTGGTATGGCCAACTCCCCTACTTGGATGGTGATTTCTCACTTTCCCTTCTCACTGTCTCTCTCTCTCTCTGGCAAGCACATGCACCCTGTAGCAAAAACCTAAAAAAAGAAAGAAAAAAAGAAATTGACTATGCCAATAGACTTTGGAGTCTTGAAGAGAAAAATTTTTATCAAAAACTCCTCATCTTTCCAGGGAGATATTCTAAATCAGGAGGCACCCCCAAGAAAAGCGAGAAAGTTCATTCCGTGTGATGGAAGGTCAGGTCCGTGGTCCCCGGATCAGCAGACTTCTCTGAACAGACCAGGAGATGAGAGGGCAGCGGTGAGCGCGGGTAGGAGCTGGTGCCGAGTCTGCTTGCTCTCGCTCTACTCTGGGTTCTGGGTCCTCCACATTGTTTTCTCTAGAACATCCACCAGCTGGAAAAGAAAACTGAGTCAAGGAACTCCTCACTATCACCCATAGGACAAAGCAGACCTCCTAGAGTGAAAATGACTCTTCCTGCCTCCAGCCAGCCTCCCACCTTGCCCCTAAGTGGTCCAGCTGGAAGATACATGCATTAATCAGGATTAGGTTCAGCTGCAAAGTACCAAGGTTCGGTTCAGCTGCCCAAGTATAGCAACTTAAATCAGATGGGGTTCATTCTCTCATGTGAAGTCTGGAGTTTGGCATCTGGGGCGGTTGTTGCTGCCACTCTGCCATCCTTGAGGTCTCCAGCCTCAAGTTGCCTACTACTGGTTACAAAATATCAACTCTAGCTCTTGCAAGTGCATCAGCGTTTCAGGAAAGAAGCACAAAGAAGGAAAATAAGGGAAAAGGCGAAGAAGTAAAGAGGGCGCATGCCCAGTTCTGAGAAGTACAAGGGCGCATGCCCAGTGAGCCAGCCTCCCTCTTAAGGTGCTTACCTAGAGCCACACTACTGAGCAATGTCCAAGACTCAGAGAATCTCCCCCAAGTCAACTCCAGTTTATACCTCATTTACCAGAATGTCACACAGCCACTCGTATTCATTAAGAAAACTTAGAAATGTGCTTTGATTTGATTTTAATATGGGCATACCATCAGTTCCAACAAATTTAGGCTTTGATATTAAAGGAGAGTGAATATTAGGTAACACAGCCATTGGCCATAAAACAGAGATCCAGGCCTTGGGGAATCCACCTAGGGCCGAGAGAACTGGAAACTAAAGGCTCTTAGCTAGTTCATCTTTCCTGAGATACTCAGAGCCTCTTCAGCTTCCCAGGTTCCTGGAGGATGTTTCCCCTGTGGGCAAGGCCAGAGCTCCATGACCAACCAACAGACAAAACCTCAGAACCACAGACCCCAGAGAGTCCTTGCTGGCACTGATTCATGCTCAGTGGGCTCAGTGGGTCTCCATATCTTGCCCGTTCTAGGGCCAGTGTCTGTAACAAGTCTAACCTAAGTTTGCCTAGGCGGTCTGTCTAGTTATTCACTATTGACTATCCAACAACTGTAGTACCTGCCCCTGCTGTTCCAGTCCAGGCTTATGCTATGTAACCATTGTGGAGGGCACTGCATACAGAAGCCATCTTGAGCTATCCGCCATCTTGAAAACCATTAGGCTTCACTTCCTCACTGAGCAAACCGTTTCTCAGAAATCATGTGACCAACCGTTCTCCCTGGAAGTGGTTGGGTTTCTAGGCAATGGGAGAGATCCACCCACATCAATGATTGGTTCATGCTGTTCTATCTCATTTACATTTCTGGCAACTAATTGATGCCCACCAGCAGTATATAACTCGCCATTTCTCCTCAATAAACGGAAGACAGAGGAAGAAGACGACTTGGTCAGCATCTCGTATTGTGTGTGCGTGTGTTTGTCCCATCTCTCACTCCCTCCCCCAGTGAACCTGTTCGAGTGTCACGTGGGTTGGGGCAAACCATTTCCACAGAAACAAGTGGTACTTGAAAGCCCACTGTTGACCAAATTATCCTTCCAGCTCTTCCTTAACTATCCCACCTTGGGTAGAATGCACAGCCTATCTTGTTCTGTAGCCATCCAGCTCGAGTAGTCTCCTAGATTTTACACTCATGGGAGACCACTGTGCACATTCTAGTGTGGAATGCAGATTTCAGAACTGTAGCTCTCACCTCCTCACCTCATTTTTTGTGTCTAAACCTTCACTTTGTACCTAAGGGCCCTAATCTTGTGCCATGGTGTCTAAGTTGTTGTCTTAACTTCCTTCCCAACTACTCCCATTCCAGTTGTATCCAGTTCCTGAGATTATGTCTTCCTAATACAGAATACGGATATCCTTGTCCATTTGTGTTGCTGGTCTCCAGATTGAATTCTGCACCTTCCTTCTGGAACGCCCTGTTACCCACTCTGGTCAGGATGACCACTGATGCCTACATTTGGCCTCTCCTAATGCCTTCAGATCATACTACTCACTGAAGGACCGTTTCCGGCCCACCTTGCCTGTGAGTGACATGTAAGAGGACTCCAGGACTCACCCACCCCATTCTCAGCCTGGCGACTCTCTTTTAATGGTGAATCAGGCTCTGATGATTAGGGGATTGACGATCACTGACATAGGACAGGAGCTGACAATCTGGACCCTTAAGTGCATCCATTTACAGCCAGACGTGCACATCCTGGTACCACAAGTGCCTCTGAAGTCCTGTAAGTTAAGGACCTGCCTCTGAACTCCAACACATAGATGGCCCTACAGATGACAATCTGTTCACAGCTGATATCGCATCGTAATCATCCCAATTTCTTTGTAAATGTAGAACTGAAATCTTTTCCTTCATTTTTCAGAGGAGGAAATAAATTCAGGGGTAGAGATTTCTGAGTGTTTCAACATCATCATCATAATGTGAGAGCGATAATAATACCATAGGCACTGGCCTCAGAAGAGCAAGGCAAGGTCCCCACTGGTCTGGAATTAGAGTCAACACTTCCTTTGAATAATTTTAATTTTTTTGAGAGGTTTTTGCTATAGGACGCATGTGCTTGCCAGAAAGACAGAGAGAGACAGAGAGACAGAGAGACAGAAAGCAAGAAATCACCCCCCAGGGGGGATGGCCATGCCGCAATCCCTTCTCCTCCATTCTCCTCTTGGGATCTTGGGCTCGCACATGTGCCCGGCATGAGTTTAAGCCACCAGGTCTGGGACTCAAACCACGGTCGGCTACATGGGAGTCCAGCGACATAGCCATTACGCTAACTGCTGGTCCCGAATAATTTTAAAGTTTTTAGTCTTTTAAGATTTCTTTTCTTGGGGCCAGCAGGTGGTATAAGGTTAAGGTGCTGGATGGGCTCCTACATGGTTGGAGTCCTGGACCTGGTGGTTTGAAACTCAGGCTGGGTGCATTTGTGGACATACCCAAGATCCTGAGAGGAGAATGGAGGAGAAGGGATTGTAGTGTGGCCATCTCTCCTGGGAGGTGGTTTCTTGCTTTCTGTCTCTCTGGTGAGTGCACGTACCCTATAGTAAAAATCTCTCCAAAAAAAAAATTTTTTTTAAGAGACTTTTGCTATAGTGTGCAAAAATAACACAATGATTACTTCTCAATTAACAACTAAAGGAGAGCCAGCTTCATAACCTAGAGGGAATTGGATCCCACATGGCTGACCATAGTTAGAATCTCAGACCCAGCAGCTTGAAAAACATACTGAGCACAAGTGTATTATATTTTCAAAAGCTGCTGGGTCCAGGACTCAAACCACAGTCAACTATGTGGGAGTCCACCAATGTAAACATTATGCCATGCCATCTGCTGGTCCCTCAACATTTCTTTTCTTTCATTATTATTATTTTAGTTGCCATAGTACATACGTGTTCATTAGAGAGAGAGAGAGAGAGAGAGAGAGAAAGAGAGAGCACAACCCCCAATGGATTTTTTTCACAGTTTGAAAGCTGCTATCCTTTCTTTTCTATTTCTCCATCCTGTTGGGATTTTTTTTTGGAGAGGTTTTTTTTTTTTTTTTTTTTTTGCTATAGGGCATGTGCACTTGCCAGAAAGACAGAGAGATAGAAAGTGAGAAATCACCCCCCAGGAAGGATGGCCACGCTGCAATCGCTTCTCCTCCATTCTCCTCTTGGGATCTTAGGCATGCATGCACACACGCCCAGTGTGAGTTTAAGCCACCAGGTCTGGGACTCGAACCGCGGTAGACTACATGGGAGTTCAGCAACACAGTCATTATGCTAACTGTTGGTCCCCATCCTGCTGGGATTTTGAGCATCCTGTCTGAGATTCTAACTGTGTTCAGCCATGTGGGATCCAGCTCCCTCACCCTCTAGGCTATGGAGCTGGCCTTCTTTAATTGTTAACTGAGAAGTAGTCATTGTATACACTATATATTTATGGGCTAGGATGTAATGCTTTGATATGTTCATAGTGTAGAATGATTAATTCAAGCTAATTAACAAATTCCTTATATCATATGCATTTGTGTGTGTGTGTGTGTGTGTGTGTGTGTGGTGAAAATATTTAAAATCTACTTCTTTGGTAATTTTGAAATATACAATGTATTATTATTTATTATCATCACCATTCTGTGCCATAGATCATAAGAGCTTGTTTCTTCAGTCTAGCTAAAATATCGGACCCCTTTATTAGTGTCTCCCCTTTCTCCATCCACACCCCTTCCAGCCTAGTGACCGCCAATCTCCTCTCCACTTCTAAGGGTTCTATTGTTTAGAGTCCACATGCAGGTGGTACCATACAGTATTTGACTTTCTATATCTGGTATATTTCACTTAGTATAATATTCTCCAGGTTCATTCATGTCATGAATGACATATTTTCTTCCTTTTCAAGGCTATGTAGTATTCCATTGTGTATAGTATGAATACCAGATTCTCTCTGATCACCTTTTCATGGATGTTTAGCTTGGTTCCATTGTGTATAGTATGAATACCAGATTCCCTCTGGTCACCTTTTCATGGATGTTTAGCTTGGCTATTGTGACTAGTGCTGCAGTGAACATGGGGATACAGGTATCTCTTTGACATAATGATTTCAGTTCCTTTGGTTATGTATATAATAATTTTAAAAGCTGTTTCCATGTATTACCTTTGCAAAAGCTCCTATGAAGAAAGTAGAGCCATTTTTATTATTGTTGCTTTGCAGATGAGTTACCTAGATTCCCAGAGAAGTTAAGAGGTCGGTTTGAGTTCCCCTGGGCACTAAGAGCATGACTAGTGTGGACTTTGGCCTCCTGGCCCATGGCTCCTTCTGTTCTTCTAGAGTAGTAGGGGTAGGCCTCACAGGCCTTGGCAATGGGATCATAGTACTGTCTTGGTTCATGAAATAAAGATTTCCCACACATTCTCCAGCATTTAAATTGGAGTTTTTGAACCTTCCTTCTCAGGAAAAGGGCTATTGCTTTGGGCCCCAAGGAAGGAGGACTGTTCTGATTTGACAGGAATCTTTCTTGGAACCAACTCAGAACACTACTTGGTGAGAACCACTTAATGGACTCAAAAACTGAGAAATGGGCAGATAGAAATGTGTGCATGAAAAATGCTCAGAGGACCAGCATCTTATAAATCCTGACATAACTTGACATGTCTATCAATAATAACACATTATTTTCTCCCTAGTCCATCATCCCTATATTATTAATAAAACAAGTCCCCACCACAACTGAGATTTTGTATGATTACACCTGATGTAAGCTTCTGTAAGAAGTTAATACTTTAGACAAGTCTTTGAGCCTGAAATATCCAAATTGTGCCTTTATATCTGTTTCATTGTTCACTAAATTTCCTGAAGAGACCAAGATTCTCTCTTCTGGCTGACAGAGTAGATAACACAGAATTGAGGATTAACTTGTCTAACACAGAAATCTGGAAAATGCCAAGAAAACTTAAGTATAAAATAACATTGTTATCTTCATGTAAAATTAGTTATTAAGCACTTACTTAAATATAATACCTTGCATGTGTGTAGTACTTGACAAGACTCCTTCCATTCATTATCTTCCTCGATCCTCAGCATAATCCTAAAGATAGGTCAGTCTCATTAGCTCCATTTCCCTCTTAGAGGAGGAAACTGAGACTCTGGGAGGTTATGAGTCATGCGTCCAAAATGGAGACTCAGCAAAGTTAAGGACCGAACTAGGGGAAGGTGAGAAAGGAGTACATTCAGCAACCCCCACATCCTCTCCCTAACACGAACCCCATCTCCTTTGGATTCCAGAGAAATTTAGGACACACAAAGGAAGCTAATGTGGCCAAGACTTCGAAGTGTCACCTTAACTTGCCTGCTCATCTCAGCTAACGGGTCACAGGGTGTGCAGATTCCAAAATCAAAGGCAACAGACCTGTGCCCATTGGTTTCCCTGGTTACCGCTAAGATCTACCTGGTGTGACCCCAGTGCTTTCTTTCTAGTCTGAAGGTATCCAGGAGGATTTAGCAGTGCAGATGCCCACAGTGTTTCCTGCCCCTTCTTCTTAAGAATGATGTGAGGTAATTCATATTAGAGGATGCAGAAAATCGGCAAGTGGGAAGGCCTCCTTGCCTTCCTTCCTCTGGCTTTCTGATGAATGTGTTCCCTAAACAGCTTGAGAGACGTGACATAAGGGGGAAGCACGTGAACAGAGAGATAGCTCCTGGTGCTTTGATATGCCCCCTCTTTGACAAATGTTCAGTGTGTTCAAATGTTCAAGCAAGCAATGCACAAACAATGGGCCTTGAGCATAGAACCCCATGATCCTAGAAAACAAGGAGCGTCTCAGCAACTGCCCCCCAATAATGAGTCCTCAAAATGCATGCTCTTAGAAATTAAGAGGGTGGAAATCCTGAGAGAATCCTGTCATGATTCCATCTACAGCATCAGCTCAGTCTCAGTCCCAGCTAGAGCAATAGGAAAAGCATTGCAGCCGCAGAGCCAGTTCCAAGGGTGAAGTCTCCCGTAGCTTAGTCAAGGAGCATGAAGCAGAATGGCTGGCTCTGCCCTGTTTAAATTCATCCTGACATGGTTTAGTCAGAAAACATGGGACCATGTATGTCTACAGCAGCTCAGTGCCTATAGCAGCTCTTCTCCCATGCTATATAAAAAAACCCTTTTGTGATTACTTGACCCCTTCCTATTGATAACATGGATAGCTTATGTCCTTGGTTTTCATTTTTTATTTTACCCCAGACTCGGTCTCTCAGATTACCATTGCCTCCATGCACAAAACAGGGGCCATGAGTTTGCAGAGAGAGGCACTGGTAGCATGCTGAAGGCTGGCTGGAAGCAATTGCAGGTCACCAGACTGTCAGCTCAGTCTACTGATAATGGCCCTGACACATCCCTTGATGGCATTTGTAGCATCTGTTGGCCCGTTGTCACCTGAGCGCCTACTGCCATTCATTGGCATTGTAGCCTCTAACTGTCTTGTTGGGACACGCCAGTAACAGCTTATTATCTAATTCTAATAACCACCTTTTGACTTTGGACAATGCTCTTTCCATCTGCAAATAAGGTGCTTGGCAATTAGAAAATGTAACTACTATATATCAGCTGAACTCGCTATTGAAAGTAGTTGGATTATTTAAGAAATTTTGTGAATCAATAAAATTGGGGGGAGGGAGAAGGAATGGAAAACAACTGTAGACACCAGAGTTAGTGTGGGAGGAGGGTGAGAATGGCAGAGGGTGAGAAATAGGAGGGAAAATATATATGAATAAAAAACTAGAAATGGAAACTTAGCGAGCTATGCAAAGCCAGCAGCAGTTGTCCCGCCCATAGATTTCGGGTGAGAGGAGGCGGATCCTGTGTTTTCCCCTGCTCTATATTCTCAATGCCCAGAACAGTACATGACATGCAGTAGGACTCTGGAATATTGGTGAATCAGACTTATAAGAGCAGAAGAATCTTTCGTCAGTGAAATTAAGAAAGATTTTTTGTTCTCTTGTTTCCAGGCTCTGTGCTGTTGTCTCTGTTACCATCAGATGCTTTCTAACCACAATCATGGGTTATGGGTCAGCCAACAATGGTCCAGAGCACATCCGGCCCACCACCTGTTTAAGATGGCTTGCAGGCAAAGAACAGATTTGCATTTTTAAATGTTTTTGGGGGAAAAAAACCCTAGATTAGAATAGTTCAAGACACACGAAAGTGACATGCTATTCAGATTTCAGAGCTGTATCGCTCACAGTAGTGCTATCTGTGGCTGTTTTGTTCCACTCCTGAGCAGCTACGGTAGAAAGTCTGGTCTGCAGGGCCTAACATATTTACCATCATGCTTTTTTAAAATATTGTATTTATTTATTTATTTTTTAAAGAATTGTCTCAGTCACTGGAGTCAGAGAGAGAGATAAAGACAGAGAGAAAGTGAGAAAGCAAACCAAAAGGTCTAGGACTCGAACTGTGGTCAGCCATGTGAGAGTCCAACACCTGGACCACTATGCCACCTGCTGGCCTCTACTATGATGCTTTATACCAGAAAAAAAAAAGGAAGGCCTCCTGTTCTAGACCAATGGTTCTCTTGAGAATTATTAGAGAGTGAATTATTTGTCCCCACTGATTGCCGTGCGGGCCCAGGTATGTGAGTTTTAACAACCTTTCAGGTAATTCTGATGTGCCCTGGAGTTTGGACCACTGGTAGGACTACAGTCTGCATTAAAGGCAGAGATGGATCTTTGTTCAGCATTACTAAGCTGCCTACTACGTGCCTAGTCCTGTGTTCAGCGGTTGTGATTGAGTTCAGCTACCCAGAGATCAGACAAAGATCCTCCTAGGGAAATCCCTCTCAGGTGGCTGTTGTTTCCATTGCAAAGTAGCCGGCTGTCATAAACGCAGCCGCAGAAAGCGATCCCAAGCTGGATAGGCTAGCATCCCAGGGGGGGTTTCAGGCAAAATGAGTTCTTAAATATTTGATTTTCTTTCCAGTCACTGGCCGCCTTTCTATTTGGTTTGGGGCTGAAATAAGACAGCTTGTAAGTAACTGGAGAGGGTGTTTACCCAGTGAATTAGTTCGGCTTTCTTTGTGCAAGGGATTAGCGCCAAGCAGTGGATGAGGCTCCGTTTCAGGTTAGAGGGGCTCACTGTTCGCTAGCTCCAGGCCAGGACTAATTATCATAGGACCAGGGCCATTAAAGGGCTTAACTACCAGTGCCCCTTTCCAGGACTGGATTAGCGGTTCGCCTGCAGGTCTCGGACGATAACCATTCCCAGGTCTGTCTGCTCCCGCCTGATGTGAGCAGGAAAATGCCGCCCACTCACAGTTCACAACGGCCGGGCACGTGGGTGCTGGACCTGGGTTAGCCTGGGCAGCGGGTCCTCACGCCAGCCAGCTGGGACAGGGAACGTGGCCCCTGGTGTGGGCTAGCAAAGCCCAGGCGCTGTCTCGGGTTCCTGGGAGCCCTGGGGAGTGAGCAAACCTGGCTGGCAAGAGTGCCTACCTCTGTGACTGGGAGATGGAGCGGTCACAGGCGCTACCCCAGTGTCCCTCCATTGTAGGCTTTCTAGCAGAGTCAGAGTCTTCACAAATGGGAAAACAGTCTTTTCTCTCTCTGAAATGGGCAAGTTACCTCACCTTGCAAATCTCAGTATCTTTTCTATAAAATCAAAATAAAGTAGTGCCTAGCTCAAAGGCTGAGTGGCTTGAGGCACAGGAAGTGCCGGTTCATTCAAGGACTCAATGTGCAAGACCTCTCATACCATGAGCAAGTGCTTGCCAGAAAAAAACAGCAGGGAGGAAGGGGGCTTCAATACATTCTAGTTTTCTGCTTCCTAAATATCCAGATCCTTCTTTTAATGAGAGAGAACCTCTTTTAATGCTTTGTAACATTTGTGACATTTGTGGACAGAGCAAATAAAACAGATTTGAAGACCCCCTCATCATCAGAGGCTATAGGTTGACAAGGAGTGATGCGTCCAACTCTACCTAAGGCCTTGCAGAGAGGCAGATGCTGTTTGCACACCTCCAAAGACAAGATGCCCTTGGCCCCCCACGTGGCCCATCCATCCCTTATCTGTAGTATTAGGAATGATGTTTTATATGTTCCACATTCCTTCAAAAAGTTCTGAATTTGCTCTTACAAAAAGTCCCCGATCATAGTTAAAGATTTTATAACATATTAAACAAAAATGTATATTTCTGTAATTTTTTTAGAAGAATTATTTATTAATTTTATTATTGCTGCTATTATAATTATTATTTTCATTCACCAGAGAGACACACCGAGGGAGTCCAGTGCCTTTACCACCGCACCACCTACCGGCCCCACCTCTGTGATTCCTACCAATTTGGTTCTAGTTTTAGCCTTTGGTCTACATAGACAAATCTAATGTTCCCGTGTGACACCCCTGAAAGTATACAAAGTCAGCAGCCAGGCAGGACAAGCACAGAGAATGTGTTAGTGGAAAACTGAATCAAAGGGAATTCATTCCTCAGGTATACATTCTGCTTCATTGTTCAATGCGGCCATTTAGACAGTTTACAAGGACCGTTTTATAAGTCACAACCAGGGACCAGCAGTGGCATGGTGTTTAAGGTGCTGGTCTCCCACATGGCTGACCAGGGTTCAAGTCCTGGACCTGACAGCTTGCTTCCTCATTTTCTCACTTTCCCTTTCTGTCTTGTTGTCTCTCTCTGGACAGCACACGTGCCCTATAGCAATAATAATAATGATAAATTAATAAATCATTCTTAAAGAAATAAAAGGCTATAAAAAATAATTAGCAACCAAATCCACCCATGCCACTTTGTCTTCATCATGGCAATCAGTTGAGGGTTTTTTGCTTTTTTCCTAAATCAACGTCAGTAATTATTTGGAAACATACCAAGAATCTTTTGAGTTGCCCATTTTTTTAATTTGAAAAATGTTTGAACATTATTTAGTTGTAGAAGAAATTTCACAATATGTGGGAAATAGGACTCTAAGTTGCAGCAACATCGAACCATGACACTTTGTTCAATTTGTGGTTTTAAAGCTAACTTCTTAGACTCTACTCTTCCCAGCGGGTTGGTTACAAAGTAGGATCCCTCTGTGGTTTTTGCTGTGTAATTATCCCTTTATCATAGAGCATGCATAATAGGACATACCAGTCTGAGTTTTGATAAATGGGCCCAGAAACTAAGAGTAACTCAGCAAGCATGTATGGAGTGCCTGTTGAGTGCCACTGTGCCCAGGCCGATAAAGCAAGAACATTCCAAAAATCACAGCAAGGAAGAAAAAGCTCATTGTGAGAAATGTGGAGTTATTATAAATCAGTAATCTTCACAACTTGACCAAACAGCTCACTTTTCGCCATTGGGCTTTGTGAAGCATTAGGTTGAGTTCAATGCAAGTATAAATGGCAAAACAATTATTAGTGTATTTGGAAAGATGATAAGTTCTGGGATTTATTTAGTGCTATGTATATTGTTTAAAAAACAAACAGGGTCAGCAGGTGGCATGGTGGTTAAAGGCACTGAACTTCCACAAGGCTGACCACAGTTTGAGTCCTGGACCTGGTGGCTTGCTTTCTCACTTTCCCTCTCTCTCTTGCTCACTTACTCACTCTGTCCCTCTCTGGTCAAATTAAAATACATAAAGTCGAATAAAAATAATCTTTAAAAAGCCAAACAAACAAACAAACAAAAGACAATAACAACTTAAAAAGTAGATTCTTCTCAAAACTTTATTCTAAAACTGAAAATAAAAATAGAGAAATCGAAATTGGAATAAGAGTTAGTGCTGAATGTGAACATGGATCACTTCAACCAATTGTGGTGGAGCAACCTCTATACATAAAGAACGGTGCTGGGTGCAATGAAGGATGAAAGAACAGTGAGAGGTGGCCTGTACACACAAGGAACCCACAGTTGAGGTGAGACAGGGCGCATAAGCAATTTTAATATAAAATAGGCTGTGGGCTGCACTGAACTACAAAGAAAGTACTGCAAGAGTTTGAATGAAGGAGGGACCAGCAGTTAGCATAATGGCTATGTCGCTGGACTCCCATGTAGTCGACCGTGGTTCGCGTCCTGGACCCGGTGGCTTAAAACTCATGCTGGGCGCATGTGTGTGCATGCCCAAGATCCTGAGAGGAGAATGGAGGAGAAGGGATTGCGGTGTGGTCATCCCCCCTGGGGGGTGATTTCTCACTTTCTGTTTCACTGTCTCTCTCTGTCTGGCGAGCGCACGCGCCCTATAGCAAAAACCTCTCAAAAAAAAAAAAAAAAAAAAAGTTTGAAAGAAGGAATAAGGAAATCTCAGGAGGTTTCTTAGAGGTGGAATAGTTTGTCTGAAGATTTGTTACTACAACTTTATAAACCTAAATGAATGTGTTTCTGCAGCGTGTATACTAACTCTCCCTTTTCTAAGAGGTTAGCAGAGAAAAGAAAAATGAATGATTTCAGAATTTCTCACTAACCACATGACACCAAGTGTAACTTGACCCAGAAAAGTTGGCAGTTGACCATTTTTGAGACTATGTTGAAGACAGATTCAAAATGTGTGTCATTTTATTAAGAACGAATTCAATGACAAATTAGGTTATGGTAGGCAGAATGGGTCCAAAGTTTAAGAAAAGAAATGGAAATTCTGCCAAACTATTTGAATACCCGAAAGGTGTGGGGACACTCGTGATGGCTCATCAAGTGCACTCTCACTCCCCAGGACATTCTCAGAGGTGCCTGGACACTCGGATCAGTGACTTCTATTTTAACCTGGAATACGCAGGAGCTCTTGTTCACCTCAAGTGCATCTCCAGAGGAGGACATCCCCCTTAGAATTCTACAACCTATTTGAGGCTATTGAGGGGTCATAGACAAACTGTTTTTGACTGTGATTCAAATATAGTTCTCTTACATACCAGTTGTGTGAACTTGGACATGTACCTTAGACTCAGTTTCAAGATAAAATATTTTTGAAACCTATCTGTAATGAAGATGAAGGGAGAAAATGCTTACATAAAGCAGGTAGTACAGTGTCTCGAATATGTACAATCTCTTTTTTTAGAGTTTTTTTTTTGTCATAGGGTGCTTGCTCTTGCCAGAGAGAGAAAGTGCAAAGAAAAGTGAGAAATCACCCCTCAGAGAGATGATCAGGCCACAATCCTTTCTCTTCCATTCTCCTCCTAGGATCTTGGGCACACACGCACGCACACCCAGTGTGAGTTTCAAGCCACCAGGTCCAGGACTTGAACCATGGCTGGCCATCTGGGAGTCCAACAACATAACCACTACACCATACGCTGGCCGCTGATATGCTAAATTCTTATATTGTAGCTACTTGGACCATTTTTATATCTCAACATTTAATTAGCCATTGATATATAACAAGTCCCTCCAAAGTACAAGATTCTTTACTAGGTAAGTGGTTCAGTTATACGAATAACTGGCAAGCTCCATCAACTCTACCATTCAGACCCGTACTTCACTGCCTGAGAGGTCAGAAAGCTTTGATCAGTTAGATCTGTGAATGCTACCTTTTCATTGTATATCCAAATGGTACTTGATTTAAATTTGTGTGTGTTTTAAACAGAGTTGTGTGAGGATTAAATGAGGTAACATCTATAAACTGTTCAACATAGTACCTGGAAAGAGTAAATGCCAAATAAACATCAGCTATTATTGTCATAGGTCACATTTTTGATGATTTTTTAATGTACGCATGTGCACGTTTCCTTGAGAAACATTTTTTCTGTTTTTTTTTTAATTAAAAAGTGGGAACATGCACAGCAATTGTTTAATGTACACATGTGCACGTTTCCTTTAGAAACATTTTTCCTGTTTTATTTTTTTAATTAAAAAGTGGGAACATGCACAGTATATTTTTAGCTGCTTTTTCATAATTATAAGATACAACTTTTAGAAACTCCACAAAATGGTGAACATAAATTGGACATAGCTTAAGAGAAAATTAGAACTAGAAGGTAGATCTAAGGAAATTATCTAGAATTCATTACCAGCAGACAGAAAGAAATGGGAAAGAGGTTAAGTTATTTATAGGATACAACAGATAAGTTCTAAGCATCATAAATAAAATAGGAGATAGGATTACAACATAAAGGCAAGATCAAAGCTGAAAATTTCCCAAGATTTATGAAAGACAAAACTCCTTAAAGAAATATTGTTAATCCAAATTAGGATAAATACAAAGAACTCTCCATCTAGATATAGGGTAGTGAAATTATAGAACACTATTTAGGAAGAGAAAATTGGAGCTTGATAGTAGCTCAGCAGTAAAATGCAACATCTTGTGCAGCTGAACCACATGAGAAGGTTCCCGATTTACATCCAGAGACCTCCCTGAGTATTCCAGCCATGCAAGTGGCATGATCTGTGTCTGGCTGGGACTGGGTTAAATTGTGGCATCAAGATCCTGTTGGGTGGGAACCAGCAGTTAGCGTAATGGCTATGTCGCTGGACTCCTATGTAGTCGACCGCGGTTCGGGTCCTGGACCCGGTGGCTTAAAACTCACGCCGGGCGCGTGTGCGTGCGTGCCGAAGATCCCGAGAGGAGAATGGAGGAGAAGGGATTGCGGCGTGACCATCCCCCCTGGGGGGTGATTTCTCGCTTTCTGTCTCTATGTCTCTCTCTGTCTGTCTGGCGAGCGCACGCGCCCTACAGTGAAAATCTCTCCCCCACAAAAAAAAAAAAAAAAAAAAGAGATCCTGTTGGGTGTGCTAGCTCGTTTTTTTTTTTTTTTTCCTATCTCTCATGCATGGAAGAAATAAATAAAGTTAAAAAGAGAGAGAGAGAGAGAGAGAGAGAATTGTAAAAGCAACCAAAAAAAAAAAGAAAGACAAAAATACTTAAAAAAGTATAGCCATCAAACTGCCAGGAGCGTTCAACAACAATGAGAGCTTGAGAGAATAAAACGATCACTTCATGACAATACTATCACACCCAGGTAAATTAGTATTCAACAATGAAGGTAAATCAAAGAAAAACTACAGAAAAATGATGATAGAATCTATACTCGCAAACTTTTTCTGAAAGAACATGGAAATGATATGTTTGAGAAAGAAGTCAAGAAGGAATGTGTGCAATTGAAGGAACCATGTTGTTTGAAGAAAATGGTAGCCACTTGGGTAAATCTAAGCAAGCATTGACTAAACAAAACAATACTCCTGATACAGACTAATGAGGATATTGCAAACTAAATAAATAAATAAACTAAAATATTAGAGAATAAAAAGCGGGGAAAGTTAAAATAGTGCATTTTTAGCAGATTTGTATTACTTACGGAGAACTAGAATTACTACTCAGATTTTGTCTTTCCTAACTCATATATATACATTAAAAGCATAGGAATAAAGGCGACACTTCAAAACATAGAAGGAAGAAAGAATTTAGAGTTCAATATAGGAAAGTCGGAAAAAGGAAGCAAGGACATTAAATAAAGGTAAAGAACAAAAATAAGATTGTAAAAAATTCAGGTGTTTTAAGCAATAACAAGAAATACATGCAAATTATTAATAGATACAATACTTTAAAAGAAAATATTGGGACCATCAGATGGCATAATGATGCCATCGGTGAACTCCCATGTAGTTGTTTGAGTTCCATACTCAGTGGCTTAAAATTCACATCGGGCACGTGTGTGTATGTGCCCAAAATCCCAAAAGGAAAATGGAGGAGAAGGGATGGTAGGATGTCCATCCCCTGAGGGGGTGATTTTTCGCTTTCAGCCTCTCTGTCTCTCCCTGTCTCTCTGGCAAGTGCACAAACACTGTAGCAAAAGTCTCTCTTAAAAAAAGAGAGAGATTAGACTAATTAAGTTCATTGGCAGAACAATTGAATGGGGTGGGGGAAGGCATGGAGGGCAACCATGGATGCCAGGGACAATGGGGGAGGAGGATGGGACATAGCAGAGGGTGGGGGATGGGGAATCAAGAATGGCAAAACAAAAGGCAAGGTATGCAGGACATAAGAATTGGAAAATTATTTGCTGAGAACATGTATGTTGATGTGCTTGATTGAGCCAATGCACAGTGTATTTGGGATGGAAAATTCATTTGTGTGTTGTGATGATGTATAGTGAATTAATGTAGAAAATGAATAAGTTTAAAATTAAAAAAAAGAGAGAAAAAAAGAAAAAAAAAGAAAAGAGAGAGAGAGAGAGTATCAGATTAGGTAATTTTTTAAAAGCCCATATGGCTGCAGTTTCAAAAGATGCCCTCAATTATAGTGACAGAAATATTGGCGATATTGAAATAAAGGTATATATTTTAAGTAAGATGCTGAGCAAATGAAAGTTGAAATAATTTTATTAATGGAAATAAAAATGGGCTTTAAAGTAAAGAAAGAGAAAGAGAAAGAAAGAGGACCATAAAAAAATGACAAAAAGACTAACTTGTTAGGAAGATAAAGTAACCCTAACCCTAAATTCAACTAACATAGCCTTGAAAACATAAAGCAAATTAACAGAATTAAAAGGAGAAATAAAAAATCTTCAACATTATACCCCAATAGGTAATTAACATATCAACTAGGCAAAAAAATTGTAAAGATTGAAAATTTAATAATAGAAATAAAAGCTTGATTTAATTAGTATATAAAGTTTTGTATCCAACAATTCAAAAATATATCATCTTTTTATGAACACTTAGAACATTTATAAAAATTGGCTATAATATCAATATAGTAAATAAATTGACATTGACTACATTATCAACCTAAATACATTTCAGATAATTCATATTATATACAAAGCATATTCTAACCAAAATATAAAAATAAGAAATCAAGGAAGAAAATACAACCAAACATCAAATATTTTGAAAGTTATATAGGAAACTTGAAAATAATTCATGTATAAATTAACAAATGATAATAAAAGTTTAAAACATTTAGAAATAATAAAATTTAAAATTATTACAATTTTAAATAAAATAATATATCTTCAAGTTTATGAGATGAAACTAAAGCAATACTTAGAGGGCAATTTATAGCCATACATGCATGTATGTGTATAGTTTTTTTCCCTTGGTGCTTGAGGATAGATCAGCAACCAGCACCAAAAACATGACATGGTTGGGGCCGAAGCCTCTTTCTCTCTGCCTTCATACATAACAGGGAGTGGAATGGCATT
>NW_006209676.1:215639-220649 GCF_000334495.1 Tupaia belangeri chinensis
AATGTACACGTATTTTTTTATAAAAATTAAAATTGTTAAGAATTTCTGAGCAATAATTGTAGACTGATCCATTATATTCCCTGTAAAACCTCATTAAATTTCACCCACAAGATCAAGGACCAAAACAGAGTGCAGCAATATAAAGTTACAAGCTGGAAAGCAAATAAATAAGAAGTAGTAACAGCAAAGCCAAGAAATTGGAATGATAAGCTATCAATGGAGAAAGCAGAGAAAAAACCTCATTTATACCACAAGTGTATAGAAAGTTCGAGAATGGGAAAAACAAGCACATCTGCAATGGGGTTGAAGGTGAGGTGACAACATTTCTTGAAAGTGTGTTTAAAAAGCGATTTGAGATTGAGAGATGTTTTTACTATTTGAAGGTAGATTAAAAATGGCCTAGCTAGTTTTGGACCATCACTCCTATAGAGAAATGCTGGAATAGCTCTCTATTATATATTTAATCTGTCTATCTATATGTCATCTATCCCTCTATCATCTATCTAATTAATATGAAGGCATCATAGAGCTATTATACAAAAGGCAGTAAAGCAGCAAAGTTCTGTGGGGCCAATATCCCAAAATGAAGAAGAGTCTAGAGACTTAAGCTTTTCTTTTGTTACTGCATTTTCTCATAACATTTACTAATTTGCAAATGGTAGCTGAAAGGTCAAGAAGAGAAGCAGAGAGAAGCAGTTAAGAGGCTGAGAAGAGCAGAACTTTTGACAGTTTATAGTTTCACAAGAGACATTGTGATTCTCCAGGGACAAGGGACTCTAGAAAACACTTCAGATTTCCTGCTGGAACCTGAAGGGTTACTTCTTAGGAGTACAGATGAATTAGAAATGTACGAGTCCTTGTAGGAACTGAGCATAGTGGGGAAGTGCCACAAAATTCTGAACGAAATTATGTATAGCCCATAAGATATTTGCCCTTTCAACCTAAAAATCAAATACAAAGGAAAAAGTACCTTTAGACATTAAAGTTTCAAAATACTTACCTATCTGCAACTTTTTCAGACGGTTGAGAGAAGATGTGCTTCCCAAAATGAGGAGCATAACATTAAGAAACAGAAGATTCATGAAAGTCTGAGGCAAAATAAATATCCTGAGTAATAGTAAAGAGAATTTCAGAGAAGACAGTTGAGCATCAAGGACAAGCTGTCCAGATTGGAAGGGTTGGAAGTTTCTAGGCACATATACGGGGAAAAAAATGAAGTTGGACTCTGCTGTGTCTAAATGTATTGAGAGTATGAGTTGGTGATAAGCACAGAGGACAAATAAGCAAATAAAAAGCAAGACAATCATAAAATCTATATTTAAAAGTTTTGCAAAAAAAAAAATCTACCTTTGTATACTACAAAATAAATGCTTGGTTCATCTAGCAAGAGAATTTATGTAACCATTGTAATGTAAACACTGAGTCACGATTTAGGCACATTAAATTAGAGCTATATAGAGAACTGGGTGTAGAGGGCAGGAAAGAATATATATCAAAATGATAAATTCTCCATTTTTAGAGAGGAAAATTACAGAAAATGTCTACAATTTTTAAAATCAAAAGTAGCAATGTAAACACATCATTAAAAAAGAAAATGGAGATTGAAAACAGAATAAACGGGGCTGGCAGGTGGTTTGGTAGTTAAGGTGCTGGGTTCCCACACAGTCGATTGTGGTTTGAATCCTGGACCTAGTGGCTTGCTTTCTAACTCTCTTTCTCTCTTTATCTGTCTCTCTCTAGTCAAACTAACAAATAATAATAAATAAATAAAGTAATTAAGAAGAAAATTTAAAAGCAGAATAGACAACTAAAAGTTGAAACAAATTGTCCTTGGGGAGGAATTCATGGATATGCTATTTTTTTTTTACAAAGATCCTAAAATTTTTTATTTCTTTTAGCGATGAGAATTTTTATTTAAGAGACCTACTGGAACTTTTTAAAAATTAGCTAAGCATGGGATCAGCAGTTGGTGTAATGGCTATGTTGCTGGACTCCTATATAGTCAACTTGAGTTCGAGTCTCAGACCTGGTGGCTTAAAGTCATGTCGAGTGAGTGTGTGTGCATGCCCACGATCCCAAGAGGAGAATAGAGAAGAAGGGATTGTGGCGTGGCAATCCCTCCGGGGTGGCGGTGGTGGTGATTTCTCACTTTCTGTCTCTCTCTGTCTTTCTGGAGAGCGCACATGCCCTGTAGATAAAACCTCTCAAAAAAAGAAAAATTATCTAAGCATACAACTAAATGAGTTTAATAGTGAATAGTTTTACAAAGCCACAGAAAGTAATATTAAGGCAGTAATAAAAAGAAGAGCAAAAGTTAAAAAAAAGATAGATTAATAAAATTGCATGAAGATTCTTTAAAAAGTCTAAAAAAATACAAAATCTTTAGTAAGATAGGTCGATAAGTAGAGGAGAGAAAGACAGAAACAATAAACAATATAAGGAATAACTCTGGATATAAAATCCATATTTAAACTTTATAGTATTGCCTTTTTTTAAAGAACAATTTTATTTAAATTTATTTATTCATTTATTTATTTATTTTCATTTGACCAGAGAGAGACAGAGTGAGAGAGAGAGAGAAAGAGAGAGAGAGAGAGAGAGAGAATGAAAGTGAAAAAGCAAGCCTCCAGGTCCAGGATTTGAACTGTGGTTG
This sequence comes from Tupaia belangeri chinensis, assembly GCF_000334495.1. NCBI lineage: Eukaryota > Metazoa > Chordata > Mammalia > Scandentia > Tupaiidae > Tupaia > Tupaia belangeri. Next base: position 218,293 of record NW_006209676.1, read on the forward strand.
AACATGTGGGAGACCAGTGGCCTTAACCACCACACCACTAGTTGGCCCCTAAGTCATCTTTTTTTTTTTTGAGGGGTTTTAAAAAAAGGACAGAGAGAGACAGAGAGACAGAAAGCAAGAAATCACTCCCCAGGGGGGATGGCCACACTGCAATCTCTTCTCTTCCATTCTCCTCTCAGGATCTTGGGCACGCACGCACATGCGCCTGGCATGAGTTTTAAGCCACCGGGTGCAGGACTCGAACCGTGGTCGACTACATGGGAGTCCAGCGACATAGCCATTACTCTAACTGCTGATCCCCCCTAAGTTGTCTTAATAGTTTTGAAAACTCTAACTATACTAATGAAAGTAAATTTAAATTAAAATGGGCATTTTAAAAGAAAATGTTGACAGTGAACTGATTCAAGGAAAACCATCAATAATTTAAAAACTGAACTTATCAAAAGGAACATACATATACCAAACTGAGGCATAATTATAAATATAATATTAGCAAACAAATTCTAGCATTATACATGAAAATTACAGTGTGCATAACTAGAAAAGAAATAATGCATAGTTTAGTATTATAAGACATTAATTGAATTAATGTTATAGCAAATTAAAGGAAGAAAAACCATGTATTCATCTTTTTTTATTTTTTTTATTTTTTTATTTTTATCATCATATCTTCTTCATATTACATTGGATTACATATATGGGACCAGTAGATAGCATCATGGTTAAGGTGTCTGGACCCATGGCCAAGTGCATCGTTGAACCCCTGAACCTGGAGGGCTGAAAAACACACTGGGTGGTGTATATGTGTGACCAAAATCCCTAGAGGAGAATCGAAGGGAAGGGATTGTAGAGTGGCCATCCCCCTGGGGGAGTGCTTTCTCGCTTTCCCTCTCTCTGTGCCTCTCCTTTGAGCACATACGCCATGTAGAACTCTATCAATCAGTCAATCAGTAAAAATAATCATTTAATGAAATTCAGTAATTACTCTTGAAATACTTTTTTATGTTTTATAATTATTCCTAGAGGTACGACACCTCAGTTTCTTTCTTTTATTTATAAATAAAATTATTATTTGTACATTAAATTGCTATACATCATTTTGATTGTGAAGAGACTTTACCCAGCATGATTTACTTCTCAGTCCAGCCCAGTTGAGACCACCACACACATCCTCAACAGATAATAAACCTTATCTGTGTCCCACAAGTGTCTTACCTCTCCATTTCCCCCTTGAATTTCCTGCAGAAGACATACGAACAGCCAAAAGGCATATGAAATTCTAAAAACTGATAAAAACTGTTTAGCAAACAAGCAGTAGAAGGGAGTCTTTAAATATACTAGAACATATTTTAGTGTTGTGGCTAAAAAAAATGGCCCCTGAAAGATATAAAGTCCTGATCTCTGGAATCTGTGAATATAGATTTATTTGGGAAAGAAAGGAGTGTTGTAGATTAGGCTAAGAATCTAAAGATGAGAAGATTATCCTGGGTTGTTGAGGTTGGTTCCAAGTGCTGTCACAAGTGCTCTTAGAAGAGAGAAGCAGAGGAAGATTTTATACGTGTGCATGCACACACACGCACACACACGCACACACACACACACAAACAACCCGAGAAGGTCATGTGAAGAGAGAGGCAAGGAATGCGTGACGTTGCCAGAAGTGGGAATAATGAAGGAGCAGATTCGCCCACCAGGAACATGGACTTACAGGATTATTGGGCTGTGGCTTGTACCCTAGAAACACTGGAGGGAGTATGTCCCTGCTCATACCTTCATTTCGTCCCAGTGATTCTGATGTTGGACTTCTGGCTTTCAGGACTGATAGTGTGCCATGCTCTGTCCTAAGCAACTTACAAATACTAATACTAATCCTAAATCAACCCTATGAGAGAAATACTGTTATTATCCTCTCATTTTACTGATGAGATAAAGGAGCTTGCAATAGGGTCTTTGCCCCAGAACACGTAGCTAGCAAGTGATAGAGCTGGGATTCAGACCCAGTCTGACTTCAAAGTTCATGCTCTAAACCATTGCACCGCAGGGAACCTATAATAAAATTTTCTCATACATGGAAATTTGTCATATGGCAAAGGTGACCTAACAAATCAGAGGGAAACAAAAGGGGTTCCAAATACATGGGGCTAAGAAAATTGGCAGTTTGAGAAGTAAAACTAAATCTGCACTTCACATTACATGCAAACTCCAGATGGATTAAAAGCATAAAGGTAAAAAATTAAAATTATATTTTTATTAACATTTCACTAAAATTATAAGACTTTCAGAAGAAGGATGGCAGAATATCTTTGTGACATTGGGAAAGATACCTTTTTTTTTTTTTTTTTGATTTTTGTTTTTTT
>NW_006209676.1:221001-221206 GCF_000334495.1 Tupaia belangeri chinensis
CCTAACCCTGACCCTGACCCTTAAGAAATCTATCCTCAGGAAAGATATCTTAAGCAGGACATGACAAATACAAACCATGAAAAAAAAAAAAAAAGGTAAATTTGGTTATTATAAAGATTTAAAAAAAAAAAGAAACTCTGTGTGGTAAGATAAACCATAAATATCTGATGTAACAAGTCACTGGCTAGGGGAAGACATTTCACAT
>NW_006209676.1:221988-264722 GCF_000334495.1 Tupaia belangeri chinensis
TTTTGTTTTTTTAGATTTTTGTTTTTTTTTTTTGCTATAGTGTGCATGTGAGGGAGACAGAGAGATACAGAGAGATAGAAAGTAAGAAATCACCCCCCAGGGTGGAATGGTCATGCCACCATTCCCTCTCCTCCATTCTCCTCTCAGATTTTGAGCACGCACACACACATGCCCAGAGTCTTTTAAGTCACCTTGTCTGGGACTCGAACTGTGGTCAACTATATGGGAGTCCAGCAACATAACCATTACACTATCTGCTGACCCTAACCCTAACCCTAACCCTGACCCTAACCCTAACCCTGACCCTGACCCTTAAGATATCTATCCTCAGGAAAGATATCTTAAGCAGGACATGACAAATACAAACCATGAAAAAAAAAAAAAAAGGTAAATTTGGTTATTATAAAGATTTTAAAAAAAAAAAGAAACTCTGTGTGGTAAGATAAACCATAAATATCTGATGTAACAAGTCACTGGCTAGGAGAAGACATTTACCATCAGTATAAAAATAAATGCTTAGTTTCTAGAGTATGAACAGATCTCTAACAAATCAATAAGAGATCTAAAAGAAAAAAAAAGGCCAAATAAAATAAGTAATTGAGTGATGGAGAAAGATAATAATAGGGCAGATTGTCTTGAGGGGTTGTATTTTTAGTAGTCAGGGCCAGCCTCACTGGGAGAGTGACGTCTGCACAAGGCCGTAAGGAGGAGATAAACTGTGACAGTAGACGGGAGACCAGGGTTCCCAGGGCAGATCTCCAAGGCAGAGGTGTGTCTAGACACTGGCAGGACAGCAGGGAGTCTGGTGTGACTGGAGTAAGAACATCGGTGTTATATTATGGACACACAGATTACAGAAGATACGTGTATATCTAATTAAAGGTATCTATGATATACAGTTATGTACTTAAATTGTATGCATATAGGATGCTCTTTATCTCTTTCATTTCCTTTTTAACAATAAACCATGAATACTGCTGTTCATGGGCACACGTAGATCTACCACGTTTTTGCTAACGGCCACGTCACAGGCCTATGCTCATATATTTACCAGTCACCTGGTAATGACCACTGAAGCTGCTTCCTTTCTTTGGATTGGGGTGGGGTGGGAGACTTAGCCTCCATGCCACTTGCTGTCCCCCACCTTTTTAATTTCATAATAGAACACATGCATAAGACAGAGAGAAGAGAGAGAAAGAGAGAGAACAAGAAAGATGAAGACACTCTTTATAGGACTCAGTCATGCCATGATCCCTTTCCAACAGCCTCCAGCCCACCAGGATCCTGAGCACAAACATGCACCTGGTATATTTTCATGTTTTGCATTTACTAACAATGCCAAAATATACACTTTTATATATAAATATTTACACAATGTAAAAGTGCATCTGAGTTAAATTTTGAGATGTAGAATCACAAAATTTCCCAACTACCCTCAAAAGAGCTCACCTTTATTTGCAATCTCATTCATAGCCATGAAACTACTTCTTTTTCCACTATACTATATATTCTAAAATTGCGGTTTGGTTGACAAAAAGTGCTCCCTTGGTTTCATTTCAATGCATATTTTGATAATTACAAATGAGGTTGGACCAAGTACCACAAGTAAATTTCCTATTAGTTACTATAACTTTTATGATTTCATATTTTAATGTCTACAATTTTGATCCAAGTAATTCATTTTGATGTAATAACTAAGACCGTTATTGAAGTTTATTTCATTCCAAATGACTTGCCAGTTGCTACAACATCATTTACTCATTAATTTATCATTTTTCTACTGAATGATAATGCACATTTCATAAATTAAATTCCCACATGGGTTTAAAACTATTTCCAGCCTCTCTTTTCCAATGGTCTGTTTATTGATGTGCCATACTGACTAGTTTAATTACTATAAGTCTACTATAATTTTTTTAAGATTTATTTATTTATTTAATCCCATTCGTTATTATTATTTTTCAGTTTGACCAGATAGAGACATACACACACAGAGAGAGAAAGAGAGAGAGAGGGAAAGTGAGAAAGCAAGCCGCCAGGTCCGGGACTCAAACTGTGGTCAGCCAGGTGGGAATCCAGCACCCTTAGCTACCACACCACATGCCAGCCTCCAAATCTACCATACTTTTACTATTGGGTGTACTGTCCCCTTGTATTTTATTTTACAAATTTGTCTGGTTTCCCAAGTACTTACCTTTTACTCTAAAATTTGGAATACTCTTGCTTAAAAGAATAATTTTGCTTTTTTTTGGGTTGAAATTATAGATCAATTCAGAAAGATAATAGTTTTGTTAATATATAGTCCTTCAAAGCAAGATCACAGTAGATCTCTTTTAGCTGTCTTCTCTGTCTCTCAAAGAAACCTAAAAGTTTTTTTTTTTTTTTCTTTTTTTTTTTTGGAGAGATTTTCACTGTAGGGCGCGTGCGCTCGCCAGACAGACAGAGAGAGACATAGAGACAGAAAGCGAGAAATCACCCCCCAGGGGGGATGGTCACGCCGCAATCCCTTCTCCTCCATTCTCCTCTCGGGATCTTGGGCACGCACGCACACGCGCCCGGTGTGAGTTTTAAGCCACCGGGTCCGGGACACGAACCGCGGTCGACTACGTGGGAGTCCAGCGACATAGCCATTACGCTAACTGCTGGTTCCCAAGAAACCTAAAAGTTTTGACATCAAAGTTTGTCATACAAATATAACACACTACTCAATATTTTTCTTTATTATTTCACATTTCTTTTTAATAACACATTTTCCCATCATTGTTTAAAGCTTACTGGTCCACAGAAAAGCTATTTTTTTGTGTGTGTGTTTAATATCGTAACTAGGCACCTTATTGAATTCTGTTTTCTATGAAATGTTTTCAGATGATCCTCTTGGATTTTCCAGGTTAAAAAACATATCGCATGCTAAAAATAATTATTCGCTTTCTCTTTTCTAAATGTTACAACACTTATTTCTTCTCTTGCTAAATTGCACTAGCCTGAATTTCCAGAGGAATGCCTAATAGAAGTGTTGATGGTAGTATTCTTTTTGTTTTCTACTCTACTAAAAATTCTTCTAGAGAAATTATAGCACTATCATATATTTATAATTACAGTAAGAAATTTTATTACAGTAAGACATTTAAAATCAGGAAGATATATTATGTTTTATTTAAAATATCATTTGATCTTCTCAAATTTCCTCCTTTTGTCCAATGTGGGTAATTGTATTAAAATGCTTCCTAGTGGCAAAATATCTTTCTATTGCAGTACATTTTACTTTTTTTATTAGTTTTTTTGTCATATGGCATTTGTGCTCACCAGAGAGAGAGAGAGAGAGAGAGAGAGAGAGACCTGAGAGGGAAAATGAGAAACCACCCCCTGGGGAGGGTGGTCACACCACAATCCCTTCTCCATTATTCTTTTGGGCATGTGCACACATGTGCTGGGTATTGTAGTGCCCCGGTCGCGGAATTCCAAAAAAATCACAAGGAGCCGATTCCGCTGTAAGCACACCAGGGTTGTTTTATTTGGGCTCGAGCCAGGACTGTCAATCTTACTGACACAGCGGGTCAGAGTTGAGAAACCCCGTGTTAGCTGGGCTGGGTTTGGATTGGGCTGTGAAGGGGGAGGTTGAGGGGTGCTGAGGAATGCACCCATGCAGCTATACATTGGCTGTAGATTTCAAGAAGCAAGTTGTCTTTTACTGATTGATCTTCAGACCGTTAAGTTGGGCAAGAAAGTTACTTCAGGTCTCTGGTATTTCTTTTGTTCTTCTCATTATGACCCTCTTTTACTTGAGATGGTGCCGATTCTCAGCAAGGCGGGTTTACACCCTCCAAAGAAATGGAGTCACTCTGGTCCTTCAGTATGATTTTCAAGCCACCAGGTCCAGGACTCAAACTGGGGCTGATCACGTGGGAATCCAGTGTCTTAACCAAAATGCCACCTGCTGGCCCCAGTATATTCTATTTTCATGTGCTATGTTTATGTGCTTAAGTGATTATGAATAAACAGAGCGAAATGCTTCTGGAATGTGTCTAATTGTAATATCTGCAAGTAGGTGAGTAATATTTTATTTGTAATTTTTATAACAATATTCTGAGTAGACCGGTGTGTGCTTTTCTATTTTCATGCATCTTGTTCAAGTTTTATTGTCAAAATTATGCTCAATTTGCAAATGGGGTTATTTTTCTCTTTATGTTTTAGGATAGTATGTGTAGTGCTGGAAGTTTATTTGTCAACTATTTGTATTTACTTCTGAAACCATTTCAGTCAGACACTTTTGGGATTTTTTTTTTTCGCATGGAAAAAGTCATCATTTCCCTCTATGTGTTATTTTTTGCCTAGGGTCAAAGAAAGTATATGTTATATATCCTGAGTCCCTTCATTATCTAAGGTTACCTCTCCTCCATCATTTCTAATTGTGTTCTTGTTCTGTTTACCTGATCATTACCTACCTCCATCTATTCGTAGCCCTTTTAAAGATTGACTTTTAGATATAATTTTAATTAGGGTAAAGACTAAACTGATATAACAAAAAGACTCAGAGTGCAGCGGCTTCTTTCAAGAAACTATTTAATTTTTTTTTGTTATTATTATTTTAAAATTTGCTATAGGGCACATGTACTCACGAGAGAGAGAGAGAAAGAGAGAGAGAGAGAAGGAACGTGAGCAAGCTGCCAGGTCCAGAACTTGAACCGCAGTCAGCCATGTAGGAGTCCAGTGTCTTAACCACCACACCTGCTGGTTCCAGTGCAGTGACTTAAACCAGTAGAAGTTTAATTCTTTTTCATATGTCAGTTTAACTAGGGCAAAATGACCAGGGACTCTGTTTCACCACGTCACCCAAGATCCCAGAGCTTCCTCTGAAGTATCCCAAGGGTACTGTCTTCATCCACATGGGTCAAGTGGAATCACTGCCAACTCTACATTCTGGAACGGGAAAGGAGAAAACCCAAGGCAAGACATTTCCTTTAAAATATGACATAGAAGGGGTTCTCATCATTTCTGCTTGCATCCATTAGTGAGAACTTAATCTCATGGCCAACAGAGCTATAGATAAAACCTAAAATTGTGATTTCCACAAGACCTCCATGGAACCCATTGCTACAAAGGAAGGAGGAATTAGATTTGGTTGGAACCTGTAGTCTGCAACAGACATCCATTTTTGTTTATATTACTAGCTCTATTTTATTTGTTGACTAATCACTTCAGTCTTCTCTGTTTAACGTTGCTCTTATTATTTTGTTAATTTCTGGACTTGGTGTCTGCTTGAACCATTAGCATTGTTTTAAACATGCTCCTTATGGGTTTGTGGTAAAATTTCATCTCTATAGCTTCAGAAGGCAAATGTGGAAATGTGATGTGATTTGCACAGTGAAAAGTGGGTAGAAGAGCTGTGCCTCACTCTTTGTTGGGTTGGGGGTGTTTTTAAGGGTTAGTGCATACTTTTTCATGTCCTCCTCGCTCTCCCATGGTGATCATGAAAGCCTTTACCAGCCTAAGTGATAACAATTGAACAGAGAGAAATATAACATAGGGAAGAGGGTCAGCCCATGGTTAGGGAAACCACATCCCAAGTGGCAGACATAGTTAAAATGACAGCCCTAGCCACTTGAAGAACATGCTGGTGTGTGTGCATGGAAGCCCCAAGTCTTGACAGTATGAAGGAATGGAGGAAAAGGAATTGCAGCATGACCACACTCCCTAAAAGGGTGGTTTCTTCCCCTCCTCCTCTCGTTTTCTCTCTCTGGTGAGCATATGTGCCTCTAGCAACTAAAAATAAATTTAAGAATAGCATAGAGTAGAAACCACCTTTTGTTGCCTTTAAATGCACTCAGAGTTTTTGGATTTTTTTTTCCATTATCTATTACAGCAAAATAACCCACTCTTTCTGGATGACTAGAGATACTATATACATTTATTTTCATTTTTTCTTACTGATAAATGTAGCACTAAAGGCATTATTATTTGGTGAGTTGTTGCAAATGTTTTAGATATTCTTGAAAATGTGTGTATTCCCTGTATTTTTTAGAAGAGATTGAGATTTATCTTCCTTTATTTATTTATTTTTAATTGTGACTTCTGGTTTACATGTAACCATTGTATATCTTTGTAATGTATAGTATGGTTTTTCAATGCATGCAGAGTCGACTTTATCTATTAGTTGTGTATTTGTTACTTAGACAATACATTTTTACTTACTTTTTTCTTTATTTAATTTTTATTTGTTGTCTATATTTTTAACTAGCTATTTTTAAATCATTTCAAATTTACATAAAAGATGAAAAATAATGCAACTTTTTAACTGGGTTCCCTAATTAATATTTTGGAAACTTGGATAATACATTTTAGACATGAGGAAGAATTAGTTCTTAATTTTCAGAGTACATTTTCTGAAACCTTTCTCAAAAAGCCACAACTACGAAAGTCAGAAAATTAATATTAATTTAATATTATCTAATCCGCAGATCCTGTACACATTTGCTAATTGTGCCGAGTCTTTATTGGCCCAGGAAGGATCAAGGATACTTATTGCTTCTATCTCTGTTGTAACACTGGCTCATTCTTTCCTTGATGTCACAAAGTTGCCAGTTTGAAGACACAGGACAATTCCTTTGAGTTTTCTTCATATTTCTTCACAGTTGATGCATTTTTGTCAGAAATACCACAGAAGTATGTTGTGCTAACAGTGCATCATATCAGAGAACACATGATACCAGTCGGTCCCATTACTAAGGTAAACTTTTAGTGCTTGACTATACAGATAGGCAACAGGTTAACTAATCTATATATTTAAGAATAATCAGTAAGAATGTTGCACTTACTAATTGACAAATGGCTAATATGCATAAGTGGCATAAGACAGGGGTCCCCTTGAAACTTGACCGCCCAGCAGGAGGTGAGTGTTGGGCAAGTGAGAAAAGCTTCATCTATAGCTCCCTGTCTCTCTCATTACTGTATGCGCTTGCCTCCTGCCAGATCCACAGGAATATCAGTCTCACAGAAGTACAAAACCTACTGAGGAGTGCGCATGTGAGGGATCGAAGCTGCACCCTCCTCATGAGAACCTAATGCCTGCTGAGGTGGAGTTGAGGTGATGATGCTAGCACTGGGGAGTGGCTGCAAATACTGATCAGCATTAGCGGAGAGGTTTGACTGCACAGAGGCCATAAAAAGTCAATTACATTAAGACTCATTTCAAAGTCTTATCAGTGACCGGCAAGTGACAAGCTGCATTTGGTGCAGGTTTTATAGTGGCAAGTGACTTAATGTACTTCAGTTGTACAGCTGCATCTGGTGGCAGGCTTTAAGTCAGAATACGACACTTATTTTAGTCCATGCAGGGCCCACCCATAGTTTTATTTAGCACTCTATCCATACCTCTTTCTCACACTACATACTTGTCTCGGTCACAGTTGTGGTAAACCCATAAGCTAAGCAGAGAGTGTGTTTCTTTACTGACACAGATAGATAGATGCTAGGTGATAGAGATAGATATTGATGATAGATAGATAGATAAATAGATAGATAGTAGAGATTGATAGATAGAGGACAGAGATAGATAGGTGATAGATATAGATAGATGTAAATAGATAGATCTGATAGATAATTAGAAGCCATAAATTCATGCCAATACTTCTAATGACAACTCAACAAGGAATTTATTGTTTCCATCTTTTCATGCTTATAATTCCCTTCATAGAATTGTTAAGGTTTTTCACTTAGACAATCATGTCATCTTTGAATGAGGAAAACTTTCTTTCCTTCACTATTGATATGCTTTTTTTTTTTCTTGCTTTATTGCAATAGCTAAGCCAGAGTAGGATGGTGAGGGGACATCACTGTTTTATTCCTGATCTTAAGGGGAAAGCACTCAGTCTTTCACCACTGAGTTTATGTTAGCTGTAAGTTTTGTATAGATTCCCTTTATCAGGTTGAGAAAGTTTCCTTCTATTCCTAGTTCCCTGAAAGTCTATTATTATTGGGTATTGTATTTTTCCAGATGGATTTTTTTGCAGCATTGCTAAAATCATGTGTTTTTTTTTCTTATTTTGACTGTTAATATGGTAGATTACCTTGATTTATCTTCATATATTGAAGGAGATTTGCATTTGCAGGAAAAGCTTCCACTTGATTATGTTCTATTTTAAGTGTGTGTGTTTGCATTTGACTTGATAGTATTTTGTTTAAGGTTTCTTTGTGTCTATATTCAAAGAAGCATATTGTCTGTAGTCCCCCCCTTTCTTTCCTTCCCTTCCCTCTCCCTCCCTCTTTTCCCTTCTTCCTTTCTCTCTTTCTTCCTCTTTTGTATATTCATATAGTAATCATGTCAGGGTAATACTGTACCATAAATGAGTTAGGAAGTATTCTCTCAAAAAGAGGGGAAGGCATTTCCTTGGAGAGATCTTGTAGACTTGGTGTTGGTTTATTTAGATGTTTTGTAGAACTCACTAATGAAACTGTCTTGATCCAGAGAATTCTTTTTGTAAAAGATTTTAAACTAAAAATTTAATTTCTTTAGTAATTTTGGGACTAAATTACTATTTCTTCTTGGGTGAGTTTTGTGGTTTTCAAGATAATCATTTCATCTAGTTTGTTGAGTTTCTTTGTGTGGAGTTGCTCACAGTTTCCCCTTACTATCCTTTTACTAGGGGTTTTGCAGTGATATCTATTCTTTCTTTTATGATGTCGATGATTAGTATTTTTCCGGTCAGTCCTATAAAAGACTTTTCAATTAAGTCAATAGTTTGAAGACACGGCTTTTGATTTCATTGACTTTAGTTCTAAAATTTCCACTTGGTCCTTCTTTTGTGTTTCTTTGCTGTGACTTTTTAATCTTTATATTTGTTTCAAGAATGTTCACAATCACTTATTAAGACAAGAAGCTTCTTTAAAAAGTCTTCTCAGATAACTTGTAAGTTGTTTTCTTTCATGAGTTTGAATATCTCAAACCAATCTCTTCTAGCCTACAAAGTTTCTCTTCAAAGTCTGCTGTTAGTCTCACAGGATTCTTTTATCCATCGCTTAACACTTTTGTTATTTTTAGGATTCTTTGTTTTGACTTTTGACAGTATGACTCTCATGTACCTTGAAGAAGATCTTTTATGTTGAATCTATTTGGTGTCCTCTAGATTTCATGAATCTCAGTGTCTATATCTCTCCATAAACTTGGGAAGTTTGGGGTTATTATTTCATGAAATAGGTTTTCTATGCCCTTTCCCATATCTGCTCCTTCTAGAACTCCTATGATAGAGGTATTTGATCACTTAATGGTGTCCCATATCATGTATGCTTTCTTTATTAGAAATTTCTTTTCTTTCTTTTTGGCTATCTGGGTTATTTCAAAAGTTCTGCCTTCAAGCTCAAAGATACTTTTTGTGCATGATCTAGGCTATTATTGATGCTCTCCAGTATATTTTTAATTGCCTGTACTAACTTCTTCATCTCCAATATTCTTATGTATTTAGTTTTGTTGTTATTGTTGTTTTGGAGAGCTTTTTGCTATAGGGTGCATGCACTAGCCAGAAAGACAGAGCAAGAGAGAGAGAAAGAGAGAAATAATCCCCTGGGGGGATGGCTACGCCACAATCCTTTCTCCTCCATTCTCCTCTCAGAATCTTGGGCATGCATGCACACATGCTATGCCCAACATGAGTTTAAGCAACCGGGTCCAGGACTAGAACCACAGTCGACTACATGGGAGTCCAGTGACATAGCCATTATGCCAATTGCTGGTCCTTCTTACTGGTTCTTTTTAAAGATGTCTATCCCTTGGTTAAATTTCTATTTCACATGCAGTATTGTTTTCCTGATTTTATTGAATTATCTGAATCCTCTTGCATTTCACTGAGTTTCCTTAAGATCATTATTTTGAATCCCATATTCATCATTATTAGATAATTACTGTGTCCCTTTTGAAGGATTCTTGTTTTTATGTTTGTTTGTTTGTTTCCACGTTTCTCGTGTCCCTGCATTGATATCTGGACATCTTGTAGAATAATCATCTCTTTCTATTTTATTAAGTATCTTTCTTGGGGAATAACTTTTTCCTGAAAACGTGATTTACAGTGTCAAATAGAGTGCGTTAATTCTGGTTTTGGATGGACACAGTTGTTTAATGTCTGTACGAATTCTCTGCTTTAATCACTTCAGTGATACCTGCCAGTGCCAGGTGGTCTAGCCTGCAAGTGTCCATAGGGATAGTGGCACTCTTTTGCCAAGGAGGAGGCTGCATGAGTAGGTGATTACTCTCAGGGTCAGGGGCTGGGAGAGCTGACTCAGTTCCAAACAAGTGCACTCCTGTGGGAGGGGCCAGTGGCTACCCTCCATAATACCGCCCCCCCCCTTTTTTTGGAGAGGTTTTCACTATAGGGTGCATGCACTCGTCAGAGAGACAGAGAGAGAAAGAGAGAGAAGACAGACAGAGAGAAATCACCCCCCCCGCAGGGGGGATGGTCACACCACAATCCCTTCTCCTCCATTCTACTCTCAGGATCTTGGGCACACACACACACACACACATGCCCAGTGTGAGTTTAAGCCTCCAGGTCCAGGACTTGAACTGCAGTCAGCTACATGGGAGTTCAGCAACATAGCCATTACGCTAACTTCTGGTCCCCCTCTTGAGATTACTCAGGGCCCACGAGCACTACAAAGCAGCAGCACTTTCTCTCACCTTGGCAGACACCAGTGGCATCAATCCCATGTCCTTGGTGAGTACACCCAGATCCCAGAAACACTGCAGGAGTGGAAACAGTTTCTCCTATATAGTTTGGGGTTGGTTATATAAGTTCAAGGTTCCTAGTGACTATGCCTGGGTCTCAGCAGCACTGCAGGTAAGGGAGCAGTTTTCTCCTCTGTGGGCCAGTGGCAATAGCCCACAGTCTCTAGTAAGTACTCGAGTGTCCTAATCATATTGTTAGGTCTAGCTAAGATAACAGCATTTCAGCTGCTTATGTTGCTGTGATGGGAGGTCCACCAGGCCTCAGAATGTGGACACAGGAGTCATTGCCTGCACGGTAGAGTTCAGTTCAGCAATGGCTCTGTTCTCAGAATGGCGCCATGTTGTAGCTGTTTGGGGCCTGGGAGTGAGCCATCTCTGCATGTATTCCTCCCCTAGACAAGCAGTCTCAGGAGCTTCAAGACTTCCCTATAGAGGGCTCAGAGCTTTGGGGGAGCTGTAGGACTTTCCCACAGCTGGAACTATTATCCTTGGTAGCAACAGGGACTGCTGAAGATCTCTCACTTTCCCTTTTCAACAATAAGGAGTCACTCTTCTGGGTCTTGGTGGACTTCGGTTGGGTGCTTTGCTTCCTTACCTATGCTGTCACCCTGAGTTTTCATGTCTCCAAAGGCTTCGGTTATTTCCTTGCTAAGTTTAGTGTTCTTCTTTAGTACTTGATTTGAAGTGAATCTAATTTTTTTTTTTTTTTCCGTTTCAGTCCTTTGTGGAGGAAATGAGTATTGGGTTCCCCTCGTCAGCCATCTTGCTCTCCTTCCTACCTACTCTTAGTTACTTTTCAAAATCCTCACATTTCAGGAACCAGCAGTTACAATAATGACTATGTCGCTGGACTCCCACGTAGTCGACCGCGGTTCACGTCCTGGACCAGGTGGCTTAAAACTCACGCCTGGCGCCTGTGCATGTGTGCCCAAGATCCTGGGAGGAGAATGGAGGAGAAGGGATTGTGGCGTGACCATCCCCCTGGGGGGTGATTTCTCGCTTTCTGTCTCTCTGTCTCTCTCTGTCTGGCGAGCGCATGCGCCCTATAGCGAAAATCTCTCCAAAAAAAAAAAAAAAATCCTCACGTTTCCAAAAATCCTTCATGATTTCAGTCCAGGTGTCATAGTTGCATACAGTGAGAAAGAATGGAATGTGCTTATGCCATGTTACCCTGAGTCAAAACCCGTCCTTTCATTTTTATTTTTTTTCATATTTATCTGATCTATGTCTTTGTTCATCTTTTTTCCTCTAAATCTCTAGTGACATTTTAAAAGTTGATGTAGAATTTAGATACAATAAAATGTACAGATTTTAAGGGAACTATTTGGCATGTGTTGATAAATATATACATTCATGGAATCTCAAAGTTAATCAAGAGACCGTTTCCATTGCTCCAAAAAGCTCATTCGTTCCCTCTTTCAGTCAATCTCCAGCCCAGCCAAAGGCAACATTGTTCTGATTTTTATCATCGTAGATTAGTTTTGCCTCTTCTAGGATGTCATATTGATGGCATTGCACTGTATGCATACTGTGTGTATGATTTTATATATGCCATCTTTCTTTTTACATAGCATTTTTCAAATTTGGTTCTTTCCGTTGTGTCCAATCTATTATTAATCCTATTTAGTGAAGGTTTTGCTTCAGATATTATATCTTTTAGTTATCGCTTTTCTGTTTAGCTCTTTTTAGAGTTTTCAGATTTCTTCTGTTATTCTTTATCTCTTTATCCATTAAATCATATTTAATTATAATTTCTTTATCATTTTTATCATAATTATTCCAACATGTAGTTCATCTGTGGATCTGTTTCTACTAACCACTTCTTCTCCTTACTAAGGGTCACATTCTTCTGTTTCTTCACATGCTTAGTGAAGAAGCTAAGAAATGTTTAATTGTATACTAGACACTAAGAATTATAGATTCTAGAAATTCTGGTTTTAGTTATCTTTCTCTGAAGAGTGTTGCGATTCATTCTAGCAGACAATGTAATTGCTAGTTGGTTATTTTGATTTGCAGAGGCTTTGTCTTAGGCTTTGTTATGAAGAGTCTATTTCATTTTTGCCCTTAGTCTTAAGACATAGCCCATATTCCTAGAATTAGGTGTGAGCTCCTACAGCATGAGCTTTCTTGAGTTTTGGTGGAAATCCTAAGATACTAAACAAGGTATTCTAACTTGACCAAAGTTCTTCCAATTTTGTTTAGCTAAAATCTCTGCTCAGTTCTTCCAATCTTCCAACTGTCACTTTTTGCTAGGCTCCTTGCAGGCTTGCCCCACGCATATGCATTTCAGAATTCATGCAAAAAACTTAAGGAAAGTTTGTATGAAGATTTTGGAGTTCAGCCATCATAGTTTCCATTTTCCTGGGGTTTCCCATTTCAATTTCCAACCATTCTGGACTAAAAATTTTTATTCTTAGCTCAGCAAGACTCAGTTTTCTTAATGTGTTTTATTTCTGGCCCTTTTACGTGGTGCTCGCCCAGTTGGCCTGGAAGCAGACCGCATGCATGTACGTGACCTGCAGAACGCTCTCGCAGGGACAGAACTGAGTAAATATAGATATCAGCCAGTTAGCTTCCTTCTTACAAGGGTCATATTCCTTCAAGTTTTTACCTATTTTTTGTCACTTTTCAGTATCTCCAAATAGTGTTTGGAATGTTTTAGGGTTTTTTTCTAAGGGTTTAAAACTGTTATTAGCAGAAAGCTTAAATTCTGCTTAAGTTAAGCAGAGTTCACGACTTTGTGTTGAGTATACCCTTTTACTCAGAAAGCTTTTGTTTTATTCATATCTTAGAATATTTTCCCTCACTTTTAGATTCAGAGTCAGTTAAGTATATGTAGTAACAAACATCCCCACAAAGCTCATTGACTTAAAGCAGCAGAGTGTTTTGCTTACTTACATATAAAGCCCATTGTATTGATAAATTGTGCCTACTGACATATAGAGTCTATTGTATTGACACATTGGCTGGGACCCAGGCTTATGGAGCAGCCACATTGTAAATATTGCTGTTCACCATGCTAGATGGAAAATAAATATAGCAAAGTGCACATAGATTCTTTTTTCTTTTTTTTTAAGAATTATTTTATTTAACTTTAATTAATTAATTAATTTGACCAGAGAGGGACAGAGTGAGAGAGAGAGGGAAAGTGAAAAAGCAAGCTGCCAGGTTCAAGACTCGAACCCTGGTTGGTTATGTGGGAGTCCAGAACCCCTCACTACTACACCACCTGCCAGCCCCAGTGCACAGAGATTTTTTTTTTTTTTTTGGAGAGATTTTCACTGTAGGGCGCGTGCGCTCGCCAGACAGACAGAGAGAGACATAGAGACAGAAAGCGAGAAATCACCCCCCGGGGGGGATGGTCACACCGCAATCCCTTCTCCTCCATTCTCCTCTTGGGATCTTGGGCACGCACGCACACGCGCCTGGCGTGAGTTTTAAGCCACCGGGTTCGGGACACGAACCACGGTCGACTACGTGGGAGTCCAGCGACATAGCCATTACGCTAACTGCTGGTTCCCATGCACAGAGATTCTTAAAGCTTCTGCTAACAGCTCACTCAGCAAAGCAAATTCTATGAGTACAACTAACTTGGAGTAGGTCAGGAAATACAATCCTATCACATTCCCAGGGGAAGCTACTCTAATGATTTCCACACGTGGATTTACCTCAGGTGGATCCTGGATTCACGACCTGCTTGACATAAAGATGTGTCTGGTATCTGTTTCCATTCTGGAGTTTCTTGATCCATTAGGTACTGCCTTCCAGGCTCTGAAGAGGTGGTACACATTTCAACAACCCTGTCCTGTCCCATCGACCCGCCAAAGCCAGTGATAGGATACACATTCACATCTCCAGCTCTCCCTCTCTCAATCAGGACCCTTGTTTTAAAACCACATCTGAATGGAGGTCATATGGTAAACAGGAAGCTTTAAAACCGCTTTTGGAGTCTACCAAATTTACTGCTTCTTGGGCAAATTTAATAGCATAGTCTAGTGAACTATCTTATTCTTGTTATATATTTCTAGAAAACATGAATTTACATCAACCTAAAAATATTAAAGAAATTTCTGATTCAGATTTCTTGAAAATAACTTTACAGGGGCATGTGAGTTGGGTGGTCAAATATCTCAACCATGAGGTCTTGTCTAAGCAAAACCATCTGTGGGACAGGTACATCAGGAAATAATTTGTTATATGCATGACCACCTCTGAGATAGATTTACCAGTTCAAAACATAACCAGGAGATAATGTAAGTTAGTTAAAGCAAGCCCCGGATTCAAAATCTATTTTCCACCTGGCTTTATTTTCTATCCACCTGTAACTTTGTTCCACGTAGCCTCTTGTGTTGCAGATACTCAGTAAACTGAAATACGATGCCTGTATATCCCGTTTCATATTCTGCACACAACCCTAAAGTCTTGGATAAGTCCACTGTACATAGAGGTGCTGTGTGTTTGACTTTATAAAGGGATGAAAATCAGGCCAAAAAAGCTCTCTGCATGTCTCTTAACCCGGGGCCAGTTTAGGAGCATAAATGAATCCTGACCTTGGATGAACAGCATTTCAGCTGAGGCTAAAGGAGCGTCTTGTTAATATATTTCTATATCTAAGCATTCTTGGCTATTAAAAAGTCAGTCTCTGGCACTAATGGGAAAAAAAAATTAAAAAGGAGCATGTAGGCCTAGGAAGCTTACTGGAGAACAGATCCTCATAATCTTGAAATCGTTATGGTAACAACAAAGAGGTTTCTGTGTCTTTGATATATGTACGGCGTGACTGCATGAGCTGAGGGGCTTGCTTGGAGGCAGAGTGACACTGCTCAGCACCTCTGGGCCTGGGCCAGTTTCTGTGAACAGAATCCCAGAGATCAGCTTGACCAATACTGCTGTCAGAACAGTTCTTGTACCTTGCTACCAACAACCGAGAAACTGTCTCAGGCTCCTGTTATTAATGGAAAATAAACACCAAGTTTGTATTAAAGCTCAGCTTTGAGGATATTGGCTTCTTTAAATCGCAATATTTTATAATAGGAAAGCTTTGTATAAAAGAAAAATATTCCAGTTTTAGGGTTGTAATGGTGTAACATGGTCATAAGCATTGGCTCTGGGACCAAATTACCTGGGTTCAGATTGCACTATAGTCTAGAACCTTGGGAAATTTCTTGAACTCTTTGTGCCTCTATTTTCTCATCTGTACAATGAATGTAATAATCCTCCTTTTCCCAAAAGAGTGTTGTGAGAATTAAATGAGTTAGCACATAGAAAACAGAATAGCGCCTGGCCCAGCCTCTGTGATGAGAGTGACTGATAGTGGACTGAGGGGCTGGAAGCCACACACTGACCACAGTTTGAGGCCTGGCTCTGTCGGCCTGAAAATATACCAGGTGCAAGTTCGTGCCCAGGATCCTGGTGGGCTGGAGGCCATTGGAAAGGGATCATGGCATGACTGAGTCCTGTAAAGAGTGTCTTCATCTTTCTTGCTTTCTCTCCCCCCACCCCCATGCATATGTTCTATTATGAATTGTTTTTTAATTAATTTATTTATTTGCATTCATTCACTGTACATCATTACAGCATACAAAATGAGATTTTCCATCCAGAGTACACTGTATATTGTCTCAATCAAGCACATCAACAAACATGTTATTGTCAGCAAATAATTTTCCATTTCTTGTTTTCTGTATGTTTTGCTTTTTTTTCCCCCCATCCTTCATTCCCTATCTTTTACCCTCTGCCATCTCCCACTCTCCTCCCACACTGTCTCTGGTATTTATGTTTGCTTTCTATACTGTTTTCCCCCCGCATTGTATTGAATTACTAAAGACCTTAATTAATCTAAGTATTTTCATAGCAAACACAGCTGATATATACATTTCCATGAACACAAGTCCAGTATAAACTGCATAGTGACTTAATCCTTCTTATTATAAAAAATTTTCCATTTCTAGTTCCTAGAATTATTTTTATCCCTCTTTCTCACCCTCTGTCCTTTCCCACCCTCTTCTCACACTATCTCTGGTGTCTACAATTGTCTTCCATTCCTTTCCCACCCTCCTTGTATTGATCACACAATTTAAAAAGGGGCGAGCAGCAAGTGACATGGAGGCTAAGTCAGCTGGATTACACATGGCGGACTTTGCAATTTGAGTCCCAGATCCAGTGACTTGAAAATCAAATCATGCCAGAAAATCATGCCAGGTGCATGCACATGCATGCCCAAAATCCCAAGAGGAGAATGGAAAAGGGATTGTGGTATGGCCATCCCCCTAGGGATGGGGGATTTCTCTCTCTCTCTCTCTCTCTCTCTTTCTCTCTGTAGCAAGCACACATGTCCTATGGTGAAATGAAAACAAAATAAAATAAAAACCATGCCTGAAAGAGCAAGTGTTTAATACATGTTAGTGATTTATTATTATTGTTGTTGTTGTTGTTGTCGGTATTATGTGCCACACGTCAGACAAGAAACAAAGTAATAACAGAGTAGATCATTTTCTTTCCTTGTAGGCACTCCTTGTAGCTTGCCTTACCTGATTCCCACAACAATACCAAGGCATAAATACTGTTCATATGTTTATTTATCCCAACATGTTTATTTCAGTTGTTTATTCAGTACATATTTGAGTGCTTGCTATATGCCAGGCACTGTTCTAGGAGCTGCAAATACAGGAATAAAGCTACTGGGAATAAAAGGCTCTATCTTCATGGAGTTTACATTCCAGGAGAGGGATCCCAAGATTCACCACGAAGTAGGTAAAATACAGAATGTGCCAGATTATAGTAGGCGCATGAGGAATAGTTAATCGGGGCAGGGGAGGTGCAGGGACCAAGGGTGGAAGTGTTGCAGTCTCAAGCACAGTGGCAAGCAAAGACCTCAATTGGAGGTGAGCTTTGAGCAAAGAGCTGCAGGATGTGAGGGCTCCAGGCGGGAAGCTGTCAGCCTCAGCCGTGCTGCCATCTGCCTGACAACATGCAGGAATCTGCAGTGGGAATGGGCTTAGAGTGTTTGAGAACCACCACTGAAACCAGCCGTCGTTGTTAGTGTGATATGAGTGTGTAAATGTGCATATGCTGTAAGGGCAGTAATAGATCTTGTATAGCTTCGTAAAACTCATGAAAGGAATGGCAGGTGGCATGGTGGTTAAGGTGCTGGACTCCCACATGACTGAGTGTGGTTCTGATCCTGGACCTGGTGACTCGCTTTCTCACCTCCCCTCTGTCTCTCTTTCCATCTCTCTCTGGTCAAATTAAAAAAAAAAAAAAGAATAAAATTATTCTTAAATAAAATAGTGGCTAGGAAACCTTACATTTTTGTAAGGGATTAGATTTGTTTGGAAGAAAGATTCAAATATATTGTGCAAAAAAGTTAATCAGTTATAAAACTATGACTTCCAATATTTAATCTGTTCTTTTTTATTTTTTTGTATGTTTTTATTGTTTTAGGCAGGAAGGTAAATCTGGGACCTAGTGCTTCCTATGGGTTTTAAAGAAGGCATTTGCCATTATGGTTTTATCGTTCCTAATATTTCATGTACATGAAATCCTTCAATCTGTAATCGTTTGTGTCTGGCTTCTTTCATTCAGTATCATGCTTTTGACATGCATTCCTGTTGCTGTGTGTATCCTTAGTCTGTTCCCTGTCATAACTGAGCAGCACGCCATTGTATGGGTGCACCACGGTTTGTTCATTAGCTCAGAGTAAACAATTTTTAAAAAGTGTTACTGGGAACCAGCGGTTAGCGTAATGGCTATGTCGCTGGATTCCCATATAGTTGACTGCGGTTCGTGTCCCGGACCCGGTGGCTTAAAACCCACGCCGGGCGCGTGTGCGTACGTGCCCAAGATCCTGAGAGGAGAATAGAGGAGAAGGGATTGCGGCGTGACCATCCCCCCGGGGGGTGATTTCTCACTTTCTGTCTCTATGTCTCTCTCTGTCTGTCTGGCGAGCGCACGCGCCCTACAGTGAAAATCTCTCCAAAAAAAAAAAAAAGTGTTACTGATGTATGATTAACATTCAATCGACAACACGTGATTAGAATGACAAATTTAGTAATTTTGACGAAGGGTATACCTGAGAAGTTGTGACCACAGTCAAGATGATGAGCATCTCCTTCACCTCCCAGCTTCCTCTTTATAATTTCTCCCTTCCAGTCCTCTCCACCCCCACCCTAAAGCAACTATTCATTATTCCTGCGTGTTCTAGAATTTCATATAATACAATCATACGGTATGTATTTTGTTTGGCCTTTTTTCACTCAGAATGAAAGCATATATCCATTGAAAGAATTGTACATGAATTTTTGACTGATTTATCTGCAATATCCCCAAATCAGAAACAACCCAGATGTTCTTCACTGGGTAAATGATAAACAAATATAATGGAATGCTCTTCAGAAGCAAGACAGAATGAACTATTGTAATACCTAAAACATGGATGAATATGAAAATAATTATACTGCATGAAAGAAGCTAGACCAAAAATAGCACATACTGTATGATTTCGTTTATGTAAAATGCTAGAAAATGCAAAGTAGAGTTACAGAAAACAAGTTAGTAGTTGCCTGAGATGGGGAGTGGTAAAGAGGGTTATGAGGGAATGATTACAAAAAGATTAGAGGGGCTAAGTCATGGCGGCACTGTGGTAGCACAATGTCCTGCAATGCTGGAAGCCATATGAGGGATTGGGGTTCGATTCCTGCATCGACCTGTACATGCTAAGTGTGTGTGAGCCCATGCTCCTGGCTGGGGAGTAGGATGCGGCATGAGAGCCTGTTGAAAGGGCTTATCTTTCTTTCTATCTGTTTCTCTGAGTCTCTCATGAAATAAGCAAATAAACTGTAAATAAAGAATATCATATCCTTTCGAGGGTGATCGATCTTTTGATGGTGATGGAGAGGTTCACTCTTGCTTGTGATGGATATGATGTTAAAACTTACCAAATTGTACATTTTAAATATGTGCATTTTATTGTGTCACATATCTTAATATATTTGTTAAGGAAAAAGACTAGGGAGACTTTATTTGATAAAATTGATTGAAATGGGACCAGCAGATGGTGTAATAGCTATGTTGCTGGACTCCCATGTGATCAACGGCAGTTTGAGTCCCAGACCCAATGGCTTAGACTCATGAACGCATGTGCATGTGTGCCAAAGATCCTGAGAGGAGAATAGAGAAGAAGGTATTGCAGTGTGGCCATCTCCCCGGGGGCTGCTTTCTCGCTTTCTGTCTCTCTGTCTCTCTGTCTCTCTCTGTCTTTCTGGCAAGTGTACATGTCCTATAGCTAAAACTTCTCCAAAAAAAAAAAAAAAGATTGAAAAGAGAACACTAATAAAATACTTCAAAATTGCATCCAGAATTTAGAAATTACACACACACACACATATGTGTGTGTGCAAAGCTGATTCATGACAGCAAGGGACCAGGGTGAGGAGAGCAATTAATTACGAAAGGGCATGAAGGGAGTTTGAAATTTTATTCTCTATCATGATTGTGGTAATGATTATATGACTCTATACATCTGTCAAAACACTGACCTGGGGAGCCAGCAGTTAGCGTAATGGCTATGTTGCTGGACTCCCACGTAGTCGACCGCGGTTCATGTCCCGGACCCGGTGGCTTAAAACTCACGCCGGGCGCGTGTGCGTGCATGCCCAAGATCCCGAGAGGAGAATGGAGGAGAAGGGATTGCGGCATGACCATCCCCCCTGGGGGGTGATTTCTCGCTTTCTGTCTCTATGTCTCTCTCTGTCTGTCTGGCGAGCGCACGCGCCCTACTCAAAAAAAAACACAAAAAACAAAAACTGACCTGTATACTTAAAATGGGTGGATTCTCAATATGTAAATTTTATCTTCTCTAAAAGCTGATTAAAAAGAAATAGAATCATGCCAGCCCACGGCATGGTGGTTCAGGCAGCTGGATCGCACACAACCGACTGCCAAGTTTGTGTTCTGGACCTGGCGGCTTGAGAAACACACTTGCATGCATGCATGTGTGCCCAAAATCCTGAAAGGAGAGAGAAATAGAAGAGAAAGAATTGCAACATGACCATTTACCATAAAGGGTGCCTTCTCTCTCTCTCTCTCTCTCTCTCTCTCTGGCAAGCATGACCACCCACTGGCAAACGTAAATAGATAGATATAGATAGATGATAGATAGATAGACAGATAGATAGATAGATGATAAATAGATAGATAGATGATAGATGATAGATGATAGATATAGATGATGGCTAGATATAGATAGATAGATGCTAGACAGATAAAATCACTCAAAAGTCATGAGTACTGGGAACCAGCAGTTAGCGTAATGGCTATGTCGCTGGACTCCCACGTAGTCGACCGCGGTTCGTGTCCTGGACCCGGTGGCTTAAAACTCATGCCAGGCGCGTATGCGTGCGTGCCCAAGATCCCGAGAGGAGAATGGAGGAGAAGGGATTGCGGCGTGACCATCCCCCTGGGGGGTGATTTCTCGCTTTCTGTCTCTATGTCTCTCTCTGTCTGTCTGGCGAGCGCACGCGCCCTACAGTGAAAATTCTCTCAAAAAAAAAAAAAAAAAAAAGAAGAAAGAAAAGTCATGAGTACTAATGTGGGTGCTAAAAATATAGTGATAAGCATACAACATAATTAACACACTTCAAGGGAAATGAAACTCAGTGGAAGAGACACATGATAAGCATTTAAACAAATATCAGGGCATTTCAATAGCAGCTAGACTACAGCTGGCTTGAGTGTTCATGTTTGTGTATGTGTGTGTGCACGTGTGTGTTTGGAGGGTCTGTTTCAGCCACAGCGTTCAGAGAAGACCTCTCTGAGGAGGGCATACTGAAGCTGACGCCTGAGTGGCATGAACGAAGACTGTGTGAAGAATAGGGACGTGGTTTTCAGAGACAGGAAGCAGCTGACTCAAAGGAACAGGAACAAAGCCATTGGGGCCGGAGCAAGTGAGCATGAGGGAAAGGCTGGCAGTGCGAGGGTCTGTGGGACCTCAAAGCCTATGCGAGGAGAACTCGATGGCCTACTGTCCTGTCCTCTTCCGAGAGTCCACTCCGTTAACTTCATCATCGTAATTATGTAACGAAATGACTAAGGCTAGGGCTCACTTTTGTATTCTTCTGAGTCCCTGATGGATTCATAGTGGACGCTTGAATTCTGAAAGTTTGACTCTTGTTTATCTGACATGAAGAATAAATGTTTGGAAACGGAGAATGGGCTTTCTTGGAAAAAGTCCCCTTGGATAACTGGATACTTGGAAAATGTATCACCCATGTCGCTGAAATTCACCAGACGTGTACTGGGCACCTGCTGTGTACCCTGTGCTAAGCCTTGGTAGCTGCAGAAACCCAGGCCCTGGAGTCGGAATGTTCGAGTCTAGACTTCAGTTCTATTAACTATAATCTACAGGATTTGGAGCAAGTTTCCTAACTAGTCTTTTATTTCCTTTTCTGCAAGGTGGAGGTGATAACAAAGCCCACTTTATAGGCAGTGGTGAGACTATGTAGAGTACTTGGAACAATGCCTGACACATTTCATGCACATGTTTGATCATGAAAAATGTGTTTTCCTTGTGTTGCTCTGTGTTTGTTAATAATACTTAGTACCAATTACTTTTTAGTCTCTAGTACATTTAGAAATACCTCACACCATGAGCCCTATATGTCTGCATAAAATATTTTCTTTTTTTGTACAAGTGCCCCAAAATTAAGGTACAGCTGTTAGACATTTGAAATATTTGTGTTGAACTTAGGGGTCTCAGAAAGTGGCAACAGCCCTCCAAAAGGCAAGGACACGTTGTGGGCACAGGGGAAGGGGCAGGCGGGCCTCATAGTGTGTCAGTATGAGTGACAGATGCACAGGAATGACTCTGCCCTGGTGGGATGTCTTGGAGTGGTATTGACCTGGGCCCTCATAAGTTGCCCACCTTTTCATCTGACATTTGATTAAAATCATGACAGCAAAGAATCAGTGGTTGGGCCTTGTGTAAGTTCTTTCTTTTCCTTCATTATATTTTACTGGCCCCCTGGGACTGGGACAATATAGACAATTTTTATAAGACCAGTAAATAACCTTCAAAGAGATAAAATTCATATTGCTTAAGGGATGGTGTATCGTTGGTTATTCCCCATCTCTACTGGGGTGGGCAATGGAAGTAAGCTTGGGATTCCATAGGAGAGACAGAACTTGGCTAATGGGAAGAACTTCCTGACGAGAGAGTTATTGAATGTTGTAACGTGGAGAATTCTCTTCTAGAAACAATTTCAAAATAGTCTATCTGGGACAAGTCAGTCAGTCTTGCTCTGTGGCAGTGAACAGAGAAAGGTTCCCGGTGACCTATGGATGCAGAGAAATGGAGAGCAGGCCTCAACGGATGTTTCCTGAATGCTTGTTTTGTGCCAGAAATGCTGGGTGCTGGGGACACAGAGCGAAGCCAGCACAGGCCCTGGCTGTGCACTCACGGTGTAGAGCCAGGGAGTCAAGGGACCTACGAGTCCTGGGTACAGGGAGTTTGGAGATGTGGGAAATCCCAGATGCCCATTTCCCGCAGCAGACCTCGGGAACCTCATAGATACGCCCAAGGCTGAGAGGCTAAGCAGGAGTCTGCCATTCAGCTTGCTCAAGTGAATGAAGTGAATCTTTTTGACTCATGAGAGCGACCCTGTTTTGAAAAAAATAATTATTTACTTTATTTGTTTATTCATTTATTTTCATTTGACCAGAGAGAGACACACAGAGAGAGAGAAAATGAGAAAGCAAGCCACCAGGTCCAGGACTCGAACCGTGGTTAGCCATGTGGGAGTGTCCAGCGCCTTAGCCACCATGCCACCTGCTGGTCCCATGAGAATGACCCTTATCCTGCTCGGTCCTGGTCTCTGGTCTGAAGTCTTAAGTCATAACCGTGGTCCTGCCCAGACAACTCTCTCTCTTACTCCTATGTCTTTAACATTTACAATTCCTCTCTTTTACTCTCCCAATACTTTAAGAGTTTTGTTGCTGTCATCATTTTAGATAAATGCTTTTAACTGCATGGTATTCAGTAATCATGCTCAATCAACCAAGTCAAAAAAACTTGTAAATACTCTGCCATTGAGTCATCAGAAAAAACATATTTTTCTATGCAAAAATGCATCTTGACTTTTTCAAAGACCAATAAATAATCTAGCACAGTAATACATACTTTTTCAGTGCAATAACATTTAAATAATCCCCAGATCCTTCATCTAATTTGGCAAACTAGAGAATAAATAAAAATATAAATACACAAGAACTTCTCTTAAAGAAGGTGAGATTAACAGAGGTTGAAGTTATATTTATTGATAAACCAAAGACTGACTCTGACCCTTTTAACACCAAACTCAAAGTAGCTCTTGGACAGAGAGTGTGCAGCAGAGGGTGAATGAAATGACACCTCGTGGTCTCCTTAGTAGTTTATTTGAGTTGATTTTTTTAACGGCTTAGCTAAATTAACTCATGATAAAAAGTAACTAGTCAAAATATAGAACATTCTGATCAAAATGAATTTGAACATGCTTTCCAACCCCTGTTGGTCATTATCAGGAGGGAACTACTCACTGTGCAACATGGTCCTCGTATTTACTGATCATGGTTGAGGGAACATGAATCCACAGAAGGGGCACTTCCTATAAACATCAAAGCTGGAATCAAAGCAAAAGCTTATTCTGCGCCCACATAAATGCTGGCTTGGAGGGTCAGGAGCAGTGGGTACATTCCACGCCTGTAAGAGTTTAACGAGCCTAAGAAGGGTTCGTTGAAGAGAATTTGTTATGAACGATCTACTTGGCTTTGAGAATAGACAACCCTAGAGACATCGGGCCCTTGTGTTGCTGGGCAGTACAAGTCATTATTTGAAGGACAGACTTAGGGCACAGGTGAGAAAAGGCTGTCACTTTCTGTGTGACTGGGCCCACTTATTAAACTCCTCCAAGCATCAGCTTCTGCATCCGTAAGGACATGGGATAGTCTATTATGACACAAATTACAGAACCTGACAAATAATGAAAACTCGACGATTTTAATTATGTTGTTCTGTCTGCAGCCTAACCGAGGGAGGCCCGGAATCCTTTCACCATTTGATTCTGCTGTGGTGTCTGCTGATTCAGTCTTTTTATGGAAGAAGTATGACAAGATGGCCTTAATTTGCCACGAGACATGGGATTCCTTTTATTCCTACCCTCCGAAACATAGATAGGTCTGTGGGTGCAGTCTTCAGTAGCCATGAGATATCTGGCCTCCAGAAAAATTAACCCACAATATGAAAGGTCCGATGGGTGGAAGGAGAGGAAGTACGGGGCTCCAAGGATACCAATACTTGACGTACGAGCTTCATAACGAACAATATGTTTCCTTGTGTTGCTGTGTGTTTTGCTAACATTTAGTTCCAATTAGCTTTTTAAAAAAAATTTGCACTAAAAACCCTACAATTATTAGAAATACCTCTTACCAATAGCCCTTTCATCTGCCTTTTACATATCCTCACACACCCTTTGAACATTTAGGAATGCCTTGCTAAGGCTGCATCTAGAAAATGGAACTATGGTTAAAATCCTCAATGTCATTCTCTAGACTCCCACCGCAGAGTTATTATCTATTCTTGGTACTCTATAAGCCATGCAATGCCTAGTTGCAACTTTTTCATTGCCCTTGGTGTGTACACAGACAGAGACCAACAGACACTGCTCTAGGAATGGCTCACTGGAGTCCAGCACTTCTTTATTTATTTATTTATTTATTTATTTATTTATTTATTTCGTCAATGCTCCGCCTCCGTATCCCTCTTCCAAATGCCCTTCCCTAGGCCCCACTCCTCCCCACACACCACATCTGGCATTCACACCCATCTCTTGTGTTTGTATATCTTTTAGTCAATCAGATTTGGTCGTAGAGTGCAGACACTTAGTATATACTAAGTGGGGACATGCAGTGTCTCTCCTTCATAGCCTGGCTTTCTTCACTCATTAGTAAATCTTCCATATTCTTCCACTTTCTGTCAAAAGCCAGGGTTTTGTTGGTCTTTATGGCTGAACAGTATTCCATAGAGTATATGTGCCACAGTTTTTCAATCCATTCATCCATACGGGGGCATTTGGGTTGGTTTCATGTCTTAGCCATCATGAATAGTGCTGCAGTAAACATCGATGTGCTAGAAAAACTGGATTTCCACTTGCAGAAAGATGAATCTGAACCCCTACCTCTCACCTTTGACAGAAATCAATTCAAGGTGGATCAAGGATCCAGCACTTCTTGTCTTTTTTTTGGGGGGGGGGGATTTTTGCTATAGGGCGCGTGCGTTCGCCAGACAGACAGAGAGAGACAGAGAGACAGAAAATGAGAAATCACCTCCTGGGGGGATGGCCACTCCACAATCCCTTCTCCTCCATTCTTCTCTTGGGATCTTGGGCACGCATGCACACGCACCCGGCGTGAGTTTAAGCCACCGGCTCCGGGACTTGAACCGTGGTTGACTCTGTGGGAGTCCAACGACATAGCCATTACGCTAACCAGTGGTCCTGAGGACCCAGCACTTCTTTAAACCCACTTTTGATTGTTCAGACATTTCCCACTTTCCCTATGGGAAGCTGACCAGCCTCCGCTAGCTCTCTCTCCTGCTCAGCCACCTCTCATCTTTATTTCTCTCCCGCAGCAATTCAGTCTCACAGCCAAACACAGGACTAGCCCTTTCTGCTGCTCATTCCAGGTTGCTCCTGTGTTCTGCCAGTTCCTGTTCACAGGGTCCTTCTGGAATCAGGAATATTTTATCTTGGGTGTGTGGGCAATGGAGGGCTTTGTGGAGAAGCCACAGAGGGTGTGATAAATGGGCACGCAGAGCCAGCCCAGACAGTGGCCTCAGTTTCATGTGCTCACTCACAGATGGGGAGACGCGGGGTGTTTTGTTCTCAGTCCGACTGCTTCTTCCTGTAACATGTGGGACAAATGTCTCTTTTGGACTATGATGAGGCAGTGTGGATAGGTTTGTAGCATCATTGCATTTGGACTCTCAGCTGGTTTTATTTCCTATTGAACCTTTAATGGAAACGCATACACAGCAAGTCAAGGCCTGTCCCTTTTCCCTTTTTTCTTTTTTTTTTTCTTTCTTTCTTTTTTATTTTTTTATTTCTTCCAGGAGTGCTGATGATAAGGAAAGCAATGTCTAAATCTTCTTAATGGTGTTTATGCAAGCAGTTTTGCTTAGCTGCAGACTGCGCGGCCCCCTCCCTGCTCCCCCTCCCCTCCCATCACCCTGCTAATATTGCTGCTTCATTCCTTTCCCTGTTGGCTATTACTATGGACTACAGCAAATCTAAAACTAAATAATCCCCTTAGTGTCAAGTTTTCGGGGCTGAGCAAATAAATCTAACGAAATGCATTATCTAGGAGGAGGAGGCTGTTGTAAGGGGGAAAAGATGAAAGCTATTTTATTTTAAGGCAGAGAATAAACTGTAGATCGTTTGGGGCTCAATTGTAATTTTAAGTATTGTTATTTTATTTTACTTAACTACTGTACATGCCCTGTTTTTGATTGTAATTAAAAATCCGGCAGTACTTCTAAAGGCCAGAATTAAAGGGGGGAGGAGGGAATCAGGGTGTGGTGAGAAAGCTATGCAAATTGCTTCCAGCTCTTAGAGTTCCAGGACTCTGATGAGGCCAGGGGTGCTTTGAATTAACAATGGCTTCCTCTTTAATTCTGCTGTGCACTTTCTCACATCTGGGGGGGTGGGAGGAAGGGGCAAAAGCAAAGGAACTGGCAGAACAGAGAAATAGAAGTCCCATTTGTTTAGGAAAAGAAATTCCAGTCTCCCTGTTGTCTGCTAGGTGAAGCAGCTTCTCATCACCTGGAAATAAAGGAGGCAGTGTCCTGGTGTCCTGTCTACCCAGGAGCAGGCCTGGTGACTGGGAGAGCAGGACCATGGGTGAGGAACTGAGTGAGCTGGGGTGGGGCCTCGGCTGCTAGAGGGCTCCTTCTGATTCCTTCGGTTTTTCTAAACACCCCTGGGAAGCCCCGTTCAGTGAAGGCTGGTTTTCAAGCATCGTGATTCTAGAACCACTGAGTTGTATCCAACGTGTGCAGAAATGCTCACCCAGTAGCCTCTGCCTGTTTATTTATTTATCCCGTTGTCAACTCATTCTTCAGAAAATTTGATTGAACATTAAGTTAGCTAGTTCCTGTCATTGTTCTGGGCACAGGTTATAAATAAAGCCACATTCTGCCCTAGTGCCCTGATGCTCTAGCGAGGGAAGGCAACAAACAGAAAAGTATGAAGTTTGCTAAGTGGTGACAAATATCCTGAAGAAAAATTAAGTGGAATAAGGATAATAGGAAGAAACAGAGTGGTAAGAAAGGGTCTCACTTTCTCATTCATTCATTCGACAAACGGTAACCGTCCTTGTAGAAACAGGGCTGGTTCTAGGCTCTGGGGATAGAAGAGTAACAAAATAGACACACTTCATGCTCTCAATACGTTTGTATTTTGTTGGGGTAAAATACCAATAAATAAGATGAGTAAAACACGTTCTAATGAAAAAATTAAAGTCTGAAAGGAAAGGAATGGAACAAGGAAGAAACAGGAATTTGAGCCCGGGTAGTATTTAGCAGAGGCCTGGAGCAAGTGAGGAAGTGAGCTGCGTGGGTACCTGGAGCTAGAACAGCCAGGCCGAGAACGCCACTCAGAGGCCCAGGGGTGGAGCCCAAGGTCGGCATGTTGGAGGAACAGCACTGAGGCCAGGCCAGCCTGTGGCAAGAGACCAAGTAAGAGCAAGAGGGTGAGTGCTAATATACTGCTAGGCAAAGTGAGGCCTCCAGCCTCTGTTCTCAAGGCCTATGAGCTTTTTGCTGTCCTTGTGGCTATAACCATTTGTCCTCAATTATTTACACATCTGTCTCCTGCCTCACAAATAAAGATGGCCTTCCCTTTTTTCTTTTTTTTTTTCTTTCTTTCTTTTTTATTTTTTTATTTCTTCCAGGAGTGCTGATGATAAGGAAAGCAATGTCTAAATCTTCTTAATGGTGTTTATGCAAGCAGTTTTGCTTAGCTGCAGACTGCGCGGCCCCCTCCCTGCTCCCCCTCCCCTCCCATCACCCTGCTAATATTGCTGCTTCATTCCTTTCCCTGTTGGCTATTACTATGGACTACAGCAAATCTAAAACTAAATAATCCCCTTAGTGTCAAGTTTTCGGGGCTGAGCAAATAAATCTAACGAAATGCATTATCTAGGAGGAGGAGGCTGTTGTAAGGGGGAAAAGATGAAAGCTATTTTATTTTAAGGCAGAGAATAAACTGTAGATCGTTTGGGGCTCAATTGTAATTTTAAGTATTGTTATTTTATTTTACTTAACTACTGTACATGCCCTGTTTTTGATTGTAATTAAAAATCCGGCAGTACTTCTAAAGGCCAGAATTAAAGGGGGGAGGAGGGAATCAGGGTGTGGTGAGAAAGCTATGCAAATTGCTTCCAGCTCTTAGAGTTCCAGGACTCTGATGAGGCCAGGGGTGCTTTGAATTAACAATGGCTTCCTCTTTAATTCTGCTGTGCACTTTCTCACATCTGGGGGGGTGGGAGGAAGGGGCAAAAGCAAAGGAACTGGCAGAACAGAGAAATAGAAGTCCCATTTGTTTAGGAAAAGAAATTCCAGTCTCCCTGTTGTCTGCTAGGTGAAGCAGCTTCTCATCACCTGGAAATAAAGGAGGCAGTGTCCTGGTGTCCTGTCTACCCAGGAGCAGGCCTGGTGACTGGGAGAGCAGGACCATGGGTGAGGAACTGAGTGAGCTGGGGTGGGGCCTCGGCTGCTAGAGGGCTCCTTCTGATTCCTTCGGTTTTTCTAAACACCCCTGGGAAGCCCCGTTCAGTGAAGGCTGGTTTTCAAGCATCGTGATTCTAGAACCACTGAGTTGTATCCAACGTGTGCAGAAATGCTCACCCAGTAGCCTCTGCCTGTTTATTTATTTATCCCGTTGTCAACTCATTCTTCAGAAAATTTGATTGAACATTAAGTTAGCTAGTTCCTGTCATTGTTCTGGGCACAGGTTATAAATAAAGCCACATTCTGCCCTAGTGCCCTGATGCTCTAGCGAGGGAAGGCAACAAACAGAAAAGTATGAAGTTTGCTAAGTGGTGACAAATATCCTGAAGAAAAATTAAGTGGAATAAGGATAATAGGAAGAAACAGAGTGGTAAGAAAGGGTCTCACTTTCTCATTCATTCATTCGACAAACGGTAACCGTCCTTGTAGAAACAGGGCTGGTTCTAGGCTCTGGGGATAGAAGAGTAACAAAATAGACACACTTCATGCTCTCAATACGTTTGTATTTTGTTGGGGTAAAATACCAATAAATAAGATGAGTAAAACACGTTCTAATGAAAAAATTAAAGTCTGAAAGGAAAGGAATGGAACAAGGAAGAAACAGGAATTTGAGCCCGGGTAGTATTTAGCAGAGGCCTGGAGCAAGTGAGGAAGTGAGCTGCGTGGGTACCTGGAGCTAGAACAGCCAGGCCGAGAACGCCACTCAGAGGCCCAGGGGTGGAGCCCAAGGTCGGCATGTTGGAGGAACAGCACTGAGGCCAGGCCAGCCTGTGGCAAGAGACCAAGTAAGAGCAAGAGGGTGAGTGCTAATATACTGCTAGGCAAAGTGAGGCCTCCAGCCTCTGTTCTCAAGGCCTATGAGCTTTTTGCTGTCCTTGTGGCTATAACCATTTGTCCTCAATTATTTACACATCTGTCTCCTGCCTCACAAATAAAGATGGCCTTTTATCTCCGGAACCCTCGACACTTGGCATATTTCGATAAAAAAAAATAAGAAAAGAAAAAAGAAATGAATGAATGATGTCCAGCCTTTTTTTCCTGCTTCAAATTTAAATCTATTCTCTTTGTGAGGAAAATTCTTCTCTATAACCTACCCAAAAGTTCTCCTATTCATTGACATTTATTTCTTTTTAAGGCAGATTTTAGTTCCTCTCTGATACGTGTTACATTCTGACGACAGCAAAATTCCACATCACGGCAAAGTTCTACCAGCATCCGTTACTGCATAATAAGCTACTGGGCCTGTAGTGACTTAAAACATCCATTTTTATTACATCCCATGGTGTAGTTGTAGGCAAGAACTTTGACAGGGTGGAATGGGGATAGCTTGTCTTTGTTCCATGCTTTCTGGGACCTCAGCTAGGAAGACTCCAATGGCAGGAGGCTAGAACAAGGGGCTGGCCATGATGTGGTCTTTCCGTTTCCATGCAATCCTTCCCCATGGCTAGTTTGGGCTTGCACACAGTGCGGTGGTCTTGGCGTAGTTGTGCCTCTTTCACGGTGGCTCAGGGATTCAGGAAGGGGAGAGCAGAAGAGTCCTCTTACGAGTTAGGTCAGGACTTTCCTTGCATCACGTCCATCCTATTGTATGGGTTGAAGCAGACCCAGGCGAGGAGAGAGTCAAGAGGAGTGTTTCGTAAGTCTCCTCTCAGTCAGAGGAGCATCAGAGAATTTGCTGTCAATTTTAATTTGTTGCAGGTAACAGTTGTATCAGCTAATTTCTTGTCTTGGAGAAGGGCAAATTACCTTAAAGCAAATTCCCCTTATTCTGATAAGAGTCGCTTGGGAAGTCTTTATACCTTACTTGGGGGAAGAATGTAAGAAGATAGGTCTTCTTTCACATGATTTAGCAAAATCTTTCCAGGCCCTTGATATCCAGAGCTCTGAGCCCAGGAAATCTGTAGGCGGAACCCAAGGGCTTACTTCTGAGAAGTAAGGTTCACAGTTAAGGAAGACTTTAGGGATGGGCCATGGTGATTCTGGTAAAAATCTATAGACAGAAAAGGATGCCAAGGTCCCTAAAGAGAAATGTGGTGTGAGAAAGTGGCAGCTGGCCTAGTGACCTAGGCTACACATGAGTCGACAGATTTGGCGGGAGGGACTGGTTCTGGCAATCCCTCTGGATCCAGCTAATCCAGTATAACAGCTTTGCTCTAAAAATGACAGGTAACCATGTTTATGTGACATGCCATGGGCACATCCTGCCCTATGTGGCATCTGAACCAGCAAGAGCAAGGTAACAGTAGATGAGGACCCAGCAGGCAGGGTCCTCTCACCTGGTAATGCAGTGTGGCAGAGACAAGAGTAATGGAAGGATGACCAAGCTCCTCCCTGCCTAGAAATTAGCAGTAAGACTTACTGGGGAAGGGAGACACTGCACTTCCTGTGTGCAAGAGCCCGAAGGTGCATATATTACTAACTAGAAAATGTGAAAAAGCATGACCTCTCTTTCTGTCCTAAAAAAAAACAAAGGAGGTCAATCAATTGTAGCAAGTCAGCAAACCTTTTTTTGCTCAGGACCAGACAGTAAACACTCTGAGCTTGAAAGTATATGGCTTCTGTTACAACTACTCAACTCTGCCACCGCAGCA
This sequence comes from Tupaia belangeri chinensis, assembly GCF_000334495.1. Classification (NCBI taxonomy): domain Eukaryota; kingdom Metazoa; phylum Chordata; class Mammalia; order Scandentia; family Tupaiidae; genus Tupaia; species Tupaia belangeri. Next base: position 254,105 of record NW_006209676.1, read on the forward strand.
TGAAAGAAGCCATAAAAAAACATGCAAACGAATGAGTGTGATATGTTCTAAGAAAACTTTATTCATGGACACTGACTATGAATTTCATAAACTGTTCATGTCACACAATGCTATTTCCTTTAGATTTTTTTTCCCCAACCATTGAAACATGAAGAAAAAAAAAAAACATTTCTGACTCACAAGCCATAGAAAAATAAGGAACAGACCTGATTTGGCCTCTGGGTCATGGAATACTAATCTCTGCATTGTTGAAAGAGCATATTATTCAGTTGACTGTGTATTGCCCAATAGGGTGTTAAACAACATATTATCATCTCATCCAAGAAGTCTAAAGGTTGGCAGTTGCTAGGTTGGTTAATTCAGAAGCACAAAGATTCAGACTCTAAATCACTTAGTGCTGCCATCACTATTGGTGTCATGAGTTTACGGGCCTAGAAGGCTGTAGTCACTCTAAGCATCACCTCCCTACAGGTGGCTCTTGAGATTTAGCATGTGTCAGAATCAGAGGACTTGTTCAAACACATTCGTTGATTCCACCTCCAGAATTCTTGATTGAGTGGGCCTAGGGGTTGGAGGACGCTGAGAATTTATTTTTATTTTTCCTTTCAGTTCTCACAGCTAAGTTTTTTGGTTTTTTTGTTTATTAATTTAGGGAGAGGTTTTCACTATAGGGTGCATGTGCTCACTCGAGAGACAGAGACAAAGAGAGAGAAAGTGAGAAATCATCCCCCACCCTAGAAGAGGATGGCCATGCCACAATCCCCTTTCCTCCATTCTCCTCTTAAAACTTTGGACATGTCTGCACAGGTGCCCATTGTGATTTTCAAGCCTCCAGGACCTTGAACCACAGTTGGTCATGTGAGAGTCCAGTGCCTTAACCCTTAACTACTACACAACCTGCTGGTCCCACAACTAAGTTCTTTTTTTTTTTTTTTTGAGATTTTTTTTTTCTATAGGGAACATGGGCTCACTTGAGAGACAGAGAGAGACAGAGATACAGAAAGTGAGCAATCACCTTCTGGGGGGATGGCCACACCACAATCCTTTCTCCTCCATTCTCCTCTTAGGATCTTGGGCATGCATGCCTATGTGCTTAGCATAAGTTTTTAAGCCGCCGGATCTGGGACTTGAACTACGGTCGACTACATGGGAGTCCAGCAACATGACCATTATGCCATCTGCTGGTCCCCCCTACAGCTAAGTTTTATTAAAGCAAAAGCATACACAGTAGAAGCAGCAAAGGGGAAAGGCACATGGAACAAAGTCTGGAGGAAACAAGAAGTAAGCTCCTAAGAATCCTCTTCCAGTGGAAGCGTCAGGGCTGCATTTAAATTCTCCAGGTGTGAGTTGTGATGACACTTGGTGGAATGTTTTCTATCATGGAAGCTCATCAGAGACTCAGTGCTCAGGCTTCCTCTTGGGGTTGTCTACCACCTGGGGTGGTAGACAGGTTCCTGAAATCCAAATTCTAGACCCCAGCCAATGCTAACTTTATAAGCAAGTCCTCCTAAGAAAAGCAGTCTCAGGCCAGCTATGTTAACTTTTGAGAATTTACATATTTTTTTTTTATTTGCCAGAGGATATGAACAATCACCAGAGAGAGAGAAAGAGACAGAGAGGGAGAAAGCACCTCCCAAATTGGTCATGCTGCAATTCCTTCTCCTCAATTTCTCCATCACGTTGAGGATTTGAAGCATGTACACATACACATACACAGACACACACACACACACACACACACATGCCCCTGGCGTGTTTTTTAAGCCACTATTGGGATTTGAACTGCATGGTCAGCCATGTGAGATCTGGCTGCCTTAACCACCAGGCCACAGAGACAGCTCTGAAAATTTACACTTTTTTTTTTTCCTTTGGAGAGATTTTTGGTATAGGATGTATGTGCTCACCAGAGAGACAGAGAGAGACAGAGGACAGAAAGCTAAAAATCACCCCTCCTGGGGGAATGGTCACACTACAATCCGTTCTCCACCATTCTCCTCTTTGGATTTTGGGCACTCACACACATGCACCTGGCATGAGTTTCAAGTCACCAGGTCCAGGATTAAATCACAGTGGGCTATGTGGTAGTCCAGCGCCTTAACCACCACACCACCTGCTAGTCTGAGAGTTTACACTTTTAATAAGTTCTCAAGTGGCACTGGTGTTGCTGCTTGGACAACGCTTTGAGAGTCACTCAAGTAAGCCTTTGAAGTACGCCTTCAGTCAGGAAACGGGCAACTGTGACACAGGGAACTTCTCACTGCTAATGTTCACTTTTTATAGAGAGAGGGTAGAATCTTTCTTGAAATCGCCTCCAGACTTCTCTTTATGTTTCTTTGTCCAGAACTGGCTCACACACCCACCCGGAAGCTAACCATGGCTTTAACCAACCACAGTTTCTCTCCTAAGCCAAAGAAGTGACAATCCAACCAAAACTAAGATTCTGTCCCAGCATCAGTCAATATAGTTACTATTTCCAGAACTTAGACAAGTTAAGTCCTCTCTCTTCAACTTCACAAAATCCGAGGTAAATAAAAGCAGGAACCTCTAGGTTGGCAGTCCTTCCTGGTGCCAACTGAGATTTGGCAAAGTATTCCCTCCCTGGTGTCACTGCTCCAGAAAATCATCTGATTTCACTCTCCTACTTGGTGTAGAAGGAGGGATTCAGTCTGAGCCATAGGACCCACCTGATCAGCCTTTCTTTACTGCCTGGTCTAAGAGAAACTGATTTAATAATGGAACTATTTAAATAGGTTTTATTATTCTCTAGAAAGTCTTAGGTGAACCCATAGTTAAATGTTTTATCTTTCCAAATATCAAAATTGGAATGAGTCCAGTCTAAGAACTTCAGCTACTGAATTAAGAGAATAATCAGAAATAATCAATAAAGCATGATCTCATTCTGTTATTTCTCTTTCTTCAACAGGTCCAATGTGTCACAAACATTTTTGTTATTTTTCATATCTTTCCTTGGTTAAATTGTATTGGATCTAACACAATCAGATCATTTTCTCAAGGCCACACAATGAAGCAAGAGTCATGAGGTTTTAGACTGTCTACCTATGCAATACTCTTTAGTAAATAAATGGGTTGTGTCATCACTCAAAGAATCTGAAGATCGCTTCGTATTTATGGGAAATAGCTTTCCCATAAATTAGGAATCAATGTGGACGGAACTCCCCAGAAACAGTATAAAATTCCAGAAGGGCTAACGGTACTAAATTATCCTGACTGCCCTTCCAGTCTCGTTCTCTTGGCCTTCTTGAACTTGAAGACAAACATTATCCATTATTTCTAATAAGCTAGACTTGGGAAGGTGAATTAAAAATATATAAGATTTTGTCACGATTTCCTTCAAAGACAAAGCGATCACAAAGGTAGCCAGCAGGGAAGGTAACAATGACTGCTCATATGTTGAAAAATAGTTCTGGCCTTCCTACGTTCCAATAAAACACGCACACGTTAACTCTGACACCTCTGAGAAAGGGCAAGATTTTATGGTTGCAGACTCAGATAAAGGAGTAGATAACTGAGAAGACACTTTCGTTTCTAAAGATGTATCTCTTTTTTAAAAAAGAATCCCATTAATTCCTTTAAAACTCATTCTAGCTTAGAACAAGATCAACTTAGAGCTGTATGCAAGAATAAGATGACATCCTAAGTCAATCTGCCTCTCTTCCACTTGAACTTCCAAATACACAACTGAAGACCTCGCAGTGACATAGGCTGTTCAGTCAAAACGCAGAGAAGAAATGTAGACTGCAGTTTCCAGGAGGGATTCTTACAGAAACTTCCCCCTAAAAGGGAGGAAATTGTATCTATGAAGGAAAACTTACCACGATAACCCCAAATCCCTAAACCTATTATTATTAATAGTAGTAGTAGTAGTAAAAACTAAGATCTTTCTGATGTCACCTCAACCCAAAGACCCAAGTTTGAAGACAGAGTAAGACCCTAAATCTTGTTTGTAACCTAAGCCAGACCGACAAATACAGTGTACCCTGCTTATAGGTGCAACTCCTCCCCCCAAAAACAGTTTATTCATTGCAGATATTGCTAATCAATCAACGAACTCCCTCCTGTTGCCAATACTACTACCTCAAACTATTCTCATACACTATCCAGTTGGGAGCCACAGGCCACATGAGGCTACTGAGCACTTAAAATGTGGTTAGTCCAGGTGAGCTGTGAAACATACTCGATTTTAAAAACTTTGTTGAGGGAAAAAAAAAAAAAAAAAAAGAAGATGTAAAATATTTTGTTAAAAAATTTAAATACTGGGACCAGCAGGTGGCATGGTAGTTAAATCACTGGACTCCCACATGGCTGACCACAGTTGGAGTCCTGGACCTGGCAGCTTGCTTTCTTACTTTCCCTCTCCCTCTTTCTCTCTGTCTCTAGTGAGCACACAGCCCTTATAGAAAATTTAAAATAATAATAATAATAAATTAAAAATTAATCTTCAAAATATTTTAAATTTAAATACTGATTGCATGTTGAAATGATAGTAGTTTAGATACTGAGTTAAATAAAATATGTTTTAAAAATCAATTGTACTAGTTTCCTTCTAACATTTTTTAATTGCCAGAGGGCACATGTGCTCACCAGAGAAAGAGCGATGGGGGGCAGGGAGAAAGTACCCAGCAGTGGGGTGTGGTCATGCCCCAATCCCTTTTCCTCCATTTCTCCATTCTGTTGGGTTCTGGGTTGGATCTGTACACACGCTGAACTTGTCAAGCCACCAGGGCCAGGATTCGAACCTCGGTCATCCATGTAGAATCTAGCCCCATTAACCATTCTATCCAGCTCTCTTTCTACCTTTTTAAAAAATGCAACATGGAGAGATATTACATAAATGTCTGCTTGGTGTCTCTCGTTTTCTGTCAGATGGCACCACGTAGGTAGCCACTGCTAGCAGTCAGAGCTGGGGCCTGAGATGAACCGATGTGCCATGCTAGGTCTGAGCGGCAGTGTCAGGCTTCCCAGACACGGAGCCTCATAGAGACTTCCACCTCGTTTTTTGTTTTGTTTTGTTTTTAGAGAGAGATTTTTGCTATAGGGCACGTGTACTTGCTGGAGAGACAGAGAGACAGGAAGATAGAAAAGAAGTGAGAAATCACCCCACAGGGGGGATGGCCTTACCACAATCCCTTCTCCTCCATTCTTCTCTCAGGATTTTGTTGTTGTTGTTGGAGAGGTTTGTTTGTTTGTTTGTTTGTTTTGCCATAGGGCGCGTGTGCTCACCAGAAAGACAGAGAAAGAGAGAGAGACAGAGAGACAGAAAGCGAGAAGTCACCCCCCGGGGGGATGGCCATGCTGCAGTCCCTTCTCCTCCATTCTCCTCTTGGGATCTTGGGCATGCATGCACACACGCCCGGCATGAGTTTCAGCCACTGGGTCTTAGATTAGAACCATGGTCGACTACATGGGAGTCCAGTGACATAGCCATTATGCTAACTACTGGTCCCCCTCTCAGGATTTGGAGCACGCATGCACACGTACCCTGCATGAGTTTTAAGCTGCAGGGTCAAGGACTCAAACCATAGTTGACTACATGGGAGTCCAGCAACGTAACCATTATGCCACCTGCTGGTCCCTCCACCTTGTTTTTTAAAGAATAGTTTATTAGAACAATTGGTTGCGACACATTTTAAAATTTAAAACTGAAAGGTAATATCTGTACAATAAATAACTTTGCAAGTAACTTTCTAAATCTGGGGACTAAATCTTAGATTTGGAGATAAAAGGATCACAAGGATTATTTATTTGATGGAGACTTCATACTTCATTGATTAGGGTTTTTAGGCCGAAGTAATGAAGCTTTCCTAAAATCACACAGGACTCTTTGAATCTAGACCCCTACTCCTACTGTTCCCCACGGCTACACCAGCAATGCCTCACTGTTGGGCTCTATTTGTATTCCTCGTGTATTTATAGACTGCTACCTCGTGATTTTTTTTTTTTTCTGAGAGGTTTTTGCTATAGGGCGCGTGTGCTTGCCAGACAGAGAGAGACAGAGAGATAGAAAGGGAGAAATCACCCCCCAGGGGGGATGGTCACGCCACAATCCCTTCTCCTCCATTCTCCTCTCGGGATCTTGGGCACGCACGCAACGTGCCCGGTGTGAGTTTTAAGCCACCAGGTCTGGGACGCGAACCGTGGTTGACTACGTGGGAGTCCAGCTACATAGCCATTACGCTAACTGCTGGTCCCTGGTGATTTTGTGATATACTCCACTTTTCTCAACATCCGGGCCAAGTCCTTCCCATAGCCCTTGTTTAATCATCCCATAGCCCTTTCATTCTCTGAGTTCTTCCCAGGGACCAGAGAACGATCCAGTTTATCTTTTCACTGTCTCTTTACGGTCCTACCTTGCCTGGTCACAGTGAGAGAATGAAGTTCACGTCAGCGTCCCTCTACAGGATTCAGAGCATAAACCACCAGGACTGTTTACCAATTGCACATTTGCCCGCAAGTCCCCCATTTTAAATGGAAGGGAAATACACATCTCATGGCTCAACTTTTCCCCCTTCTATCAAGATTGTTTCAATCCCTGAAAATTGTAATGAACAAGCAGTGTTTGCAGCGGTTTCCTTGGCAACAATTCCATCACCAAGTTTCTTCAAACACAAACTCCTTTCTAGTAAAGAGTCCATTTCTATAGAAGAAAACTTTTTCTAGTAATATTTTAAAGACTAGGGAAGATTGTGGACCAAGTTTTCTTGACTTTTTTTTTTTTTTTTAAACTGGTTTCATCTCTCTTTTTTTGTCTGGTTTCATCTCACTTATTTTGTCAGGATCTGGAGACCTGAAGATCTGTATTCCTCAGAGGAATAAAGATGTTTCTCTCACCTTGTTTCCCTTTGGACTAATTATCTAGGAGGGTCCCCTTCTGTGCCGAAGAAGGCTCAATGGTTTGGCAGGAGACACTTGTGACACTATCAGCTGGGGCTTGGAAATGGAGTCAGGAGTAAGGGGCACATTTTTTTTTTTTTAAAGGAACAAAGCTTAGGTATTTTTTAAGATGCTGATTTAGTGGGTTATTGAAAATGCTGCCCACATAGCCTTTTAACCCTCAAAGATATCAGATAACTTTTTTCTTGCAGTGAGATGAAGTGGCTGTCATTATCTCCGAAGGTCCGTATCATATTGGAATCTGTCAGTGCAGGTCAGGGAGTCCGCGGTGCTCTGGGCCCAGCTCGGGGACTGAATTACATTTCCCCGGCACAATGGCTGCAGAATGGGTGGGTGCTTTGTCATTTAAACTGCATAAAGAGGCAGAAATTGATTTTTATTGTGGATCTTCATATCTAATAAAGCTCCAAGGGGCTCTTTTCTTCTCCGATTGAATAGCCATTGAATGCTTTCAATCTAGTTCTGTGTTTCATGCCTAAACTGAATAGCGGGAAGGCAGAAAATAGATGGGGGAAAAGAGGCCAAGTCACTTTCCAGATTGAAAAGGATATGGCACAGAAATAAATAAAAAAAATAAAATAAAATAAGACCATTTGGAAAAGCATTTAAGTGGAAAGGGGAACTTTCTCGATGCTCTGGGGGGAAAATTGCTTTCTGAGGGGTGTGTGTGAGAGTGTGTGTGTGTGTGAGTGTGTGTGTGTGCGTACGCACACACGTGCACATCTACTTGTAGGTGCATGTGGACAATCTGAGTGCTTTATGTGCACGTGTCAAAATCTATTTATGGTCAACTGGGGCAGAGCTAAAGAACAAACCGTAACCTTGCTCTCAAAGCCCGTCCTGCCTGTCTTCAGAGGTCCTGACCCAGAGAAACTGCCAGAACAGACCCCAGGAGCAGCGGCTCCCATGCGCGTGGGACAGCAGGTCCTGCTGGAGGAAAGAGGAATTGCTGTCGCTCCTACTGTGGAAGCTCAGGAAGGTCCAGAACGCCAGGTTCTTGTCTGATACATGAAGACGTCAGGTAATCTCTCAATTTAATAACTCAGAAGACAATTAAAATTCTACACACCTTCACCTGCTCAGTCCTGACTTCCCTCCCTGAATGGGGCTGCCTAGGTCCACAGTTATTAAGTTATTTGAATTTGAATTTTCACTGCAGTTCCCTAAAAACAACCCGATTCCTCAGCGCTATAGGGATATTTGCACTTTCAACCATGAACCCAGATATCCAATTACTAAAAGTGTACCCGACACCTTCTCTTTCCAGAGCCCTACACTAAGCTATCATCCTCTCTCGTCTAGATATCCACACTTTCTATGTTTGCCTCCTCAGTATCCATTCTGTCTTCTTCAGGCAACAGCCGTAGAGTTTATTCAGGGACCCCTCTCTTCCTCTCAGGCCACTGATCTGAAAGGGCCCCACCTCTGCCTCCAACTTCTAAGCAAATCAGTTATTTCCCCCTGGCCACCTTGATGGGTCCAGGGGAGGCAAGTATTTTAAACTCATATAATCAGAATAATACACTTGTAGGGACTAGGAGGAAAAGAGGCTCTTTCTCTGGATTGTAGGAGACGGGGAAGTTGAAGCTGTGCCACCAAAGAAGTCAGAGATGTTGTCACCAAGTTGACCACACGGGAAAGCCTCCCTGAGGACAGAGACAGCACGCAGAGGAGAGCGGAACCCAACTGAGAGCTGGAGCGAAACTGAGAACCCCTGGATCAAATTTCACCTGAAGCTGAGATCTCTCTCTACAATTTGTATTTGTTTTTGTTTTTTATTTGTTTAAAGAATTATTTTATCGGGGAACCAGCAGTTAGCGTAATGGCTATGTCGCTGGACTCCCACGTAGTCGACCGCGGTTCACATCCCGGACCCGGTGGCTTAAAACTCACGCCAGGCGCGTGTGCGTACGTGCCCAAGATCCCGAGAGAGGAATGGAGGAGAAGGGATTGCAGCGTGACCATCCCCCCTGGGGGATGATTTCTCGCTTTCTGTCTCTAATGTCTCTCTCTGTCTGTCTGGAGAGCACACGTGCCCTATAGTGAAAATCTCTCAAAAAAAAAAAAAAAGAATTATTTTATTTAACTTTATTTATTTCGTTTCACCAGAGAGGACAGAGTGAGAGAGAGAGAGGGGGAAAATGAGAAAGTAAGTCTCCAGGTCCAGGACTTGAACCATGGTCGGCTATGTGGGAGTCCAGCACCCTTAACCACCCCCACCACCTGCTGGCCCCTAGTTTAATGTATTTAATAGCAAATGTACAGGAACAGCACAGAAGACAGACAACATTAAAAACATATACCCAGAAAAGTATATGGATGAAATCCACTGTATGATAAAAATGCTACAAACACCATTTAGTTGCCATCAATAAGAAATTTACAGGAAAAAAAAAAAAACACAACTAATGCTGGCATTGTCCAGAAAAATTTAACAGGGTTATTTATCATTGTTATAAGGTTTGAGCTGCTGAAATTTGTTCAGAGAAACATTTTTACTTGCATTAATGCTTCACATTCCCACATTTAAATTTAAAAATCACACACAAATGAAAATGTAAAAACTGCCGATACCTGATTTATGTGCCTTATTTCCTACTGGCAAGCATATACTTAGGAATCTTTTGGTCCCTTGAAGGGGAGAAAAAACTAACGTTCAGAATTATCAATAACAAGAAGAAAAAAATGTTTTTCTGTGAATGAGATGTTTCCCAACATAGTGGAATCTTAAGTACGGTCTCCACGTATGCGGATGCTAGCTGGATGTGTTTTGGCATAATTGTGATGCATCTGGCATGGATAACACACAGGTAGGTATCTCTTTTTTTTTTTCTTTTTGGAGAGGTTTTTGCTATAATGTGCATGCGCTCTCCAGACAGAGAGAGACAGAGAGACAGAAAGCGAGAAATCACTCCCCAGGGGATGGTCACGCTGCAATCCCTTCTCCTCCATTCTCCTCTCAGGATCTTGGGCACGCACGCACATGCGCCTGGCGTGAGTTTAAGCCGCCGGGTTTGGGACTCCAACCGTGGTCCACTGCATGGGAGTCCAGCGACATAGCCATTACGCTAATTGCTGGTCCCTAGGTTGGTCTCTTGAAAAAGGCCAACCAGGTAGGCCTCACTTGTCTGCAGAACACCAATAGCTGCGCTCTGGAAGCACAGGTCTGTTTTGAAGTCCTGAGCAGTTTCTCGCACCAGACACTGGGAAGGAAGTTTGCAAATGGGAGGTTGAACGGGCTCCTGAAGATGTCTGATTTCACAGAGTGCCACAGTACCCGCCGGTAATGGTGAGGTTTCCTCACCTACCCAGTAGGGGGGTGGGGGCACTCTTACGAGCAGCTTCGTGGCCTGTTACTTCCAGATGTTTTACCACCGCGGATTTGCAGGCGGTCTGCCTTTGGGACCGGCAGCACAGGGACCTCCTCACTTACAGAGCTTCTCCTTGGGCTGGAGCTCAGCTAGCTGGAGGCGGCACCCAGGCGTTTGTCTCTAAATGAGTTGATAGGAGTGTTTCTTTGCACTCGTTTTTATTTTTGTTTTTGTTTTTTGTTTCTTTTTTGTTTTTGTTTTTTTTGTTTGTTTGTTTGTTTGTTTTTGAGACGTTTTCGCTATAGGGCGCATGTGCTCGCCAGACAGAGACAGAGAGACAGAAAGCGAGAAATCACCCCCCAGGGGGGATGGTCACGCCACAATCCCTTCTCCTC
>NW_006209676.1:264782-265135 GCF_000334495.1 Tupaia belangeri chinensis
GGTCCTGGACCGCGAACCGCGGTCGACTACGTGGGAGTCCAGCGACATAGCCATTACACTAACTGCTGGTTCCCTGTACTTGTTTGTTTTTTGAGTTTTGGTCTATGAAAAGAAAAAGACTACTTCAGTGTAGATAACCACCATTTGTAGAAAGATGTTCAAGGTTCAGTCTAGAAAGTCCTTTTCACCTATATAGCCTATCAATGTAATCAAGTAAGTACCTTCTTGAGGTCCAATTTTTATATCTAATAAGCTTCAAAACGATCTACTCTTTTTCTCTGATTAAAAATGCCCCATTTCAGAAATAAGGAAACGGAAATCTAGCATTTCGGATTGGCACAGCCGGAATCGCC
>NW_006209676.1:265166-266870 GCF_000334495.1 Tupaia belangeri chinensis
ACTCCTCCTTAGACTTATTGCTATTCCTTCAAGCTTTGTCTCAGCCATGTCTGTCCACCTCCAACTTAAATAAGAACCCCAGGATCTAAAGAGACTCCTTCCTTTGCAACAGCTCCCACACCATTGGGTAACCAACTCACAGGTTCTCCCTCCTGGCCCCTTGATGTTCTACCATCACAGGATGGTGCCCTGTTCCTCGCCCTGGGTGATGGCCTCCTCACTGTCATCCTGGCTCTCTCTCCCCCACCCGGTTCTTCCATCTCTTAGCTGTTGAAGGAACATTTCTGAAACTGAATCCTAGCCAAGCTCTTTCTGTACTTAAAACCCTTCCCTAGCATTCTAGGAGGTTTAGGATTCATTCAAACTTAATTCCCTGGCACAATGTAATAGTTCTCCTTTTGATGTGAGATACTTTCTGATATTTTCCATGTATTCTGTCCCATTCCATTCTATTTTATATTTCCCTTTAAAGTGTTGGTCATGAGTTGCTCAATCAGGTTTCTTAACACAGGGTCAATGGACACTTAACCAGGGTTCTGAATATATTTCAGAGGGTTCACATCTTCATTTGACACTAGATGAAACCAATGTTTAATGTTTCCTTCTGTTATAAATATAAGCAACAAATTCCGCTAGCTTTAGCAGTACTTGTGACTTGATCACCAACGGAGTTCACAGATATGTTTAAGTCATCAAAAGTATCTTGAAATAGTGTTTATGTTCATCATTACTTTAAAATTATCCCCAGAGAATTCTTCTCTCCTCTCTTTACCTAGTATGTTTCCCTTGGCCTTGCCCTCCCCCATTCTCCAACTTCTGGATATTTCTGGACTGTGCCACATGTGTATGTATATTCAAACTCGAACACAAACATACAGTGAAGCTTACACACATACACAGACCTGAGCACATTGCCACGCACACTCACGTGTTTTCAAACTGACACATACATATTCTTTCACATGTGGTCATATACCTACTTACAACTACACACACACAAACATACCTAGGTATGTACATACGCACCCGTATATGGAATACATGCACTTTTTCAGTTTTGTTTCTGACAGAGGATCTTCAGCTAGTTCTCTCTGAGGCATGCCTCATGGGTCTGGGGTCTTCCCAAAGTCATTGTTCCTTTGACATGGCTGAAGGCAACAGCTTGGGTGCACCTGCACCCCAAAGACCATGAATACTGAAAGCTCCCAGTCAGCCAGATGACTTGAACTAGCATTCATTTTAAACACTTGGTCCTAATTTATAACAGCTTTTAGGTCACAGACAAATTTTATAAATAATCTTAACTTTTTTTTTTAACAAGATGGGATAAAAAATATGTATAGTACACTGACCACCATCACCTCTTTTGGGAATGGGCTGTTTTGAAAATCTAATAGAAGTTATCATGTCTCGGGACCAGCAGTTGGCATAATGGCTATGTCACTGGACTCCCACGTAGTCGACCGTGGTTCGCATCCCAGACCTGGTGGCTTAAAACTCACGCCAGGCGCGTGCGCATGCGTGCCCCAGATCCCAAGAGGAGAATGGAGGAGAAGGGATTGTGGCGTGGCCATCCCCCCTGGGGGGTGATTTCTCGCTTTCTGTCTTTCTGTCTCTCTCTGTCTGTCTGGTGAGCGAATGTGCCCTATAGCGAAAAAAATTTCTCCAAAAAAAAATTTCTGTAGGAATAAAAATGAATTAGGA
>NW_006209676.1:267006-280011 GCF_000334495.1 Tupaia belangeri chinensis
TGTGCCCTAAAAAAAAAAAAAAAAAAAAAAAAAAAAAAGTTATCATGTCTCCATAGAGGGAAAAATGATCTAACTCACGTGAAATTTTGCATACAATTTCAGGGTGTTCTGAACTTCCTAGAACTATACCTGAATTCTGGGAAGTTATTATCCACAATTATATCAAGGATGTTTGTGGATTTGACACTCATGCTTTGGGCAAGTGGATATCCCCAAAGTTCTTGGTGTCTAGGCAAATCGGGGATGCTGGTTCCTTCACAGTGGGTGCTGTCCCGTATGAAGGCAGAGGCGGTCGGTCACCAGTGCTGAGAGAGCCCGGATGCTGCCCACACCCACACATGGACAGTCCCTGAGCAGCCCCCACACCCGTCCAGGCCATGATAACCCTCCAGAAGTGATCGTGGAAATGGCTCTGAAAAGAGAGCCGCCTGCTAGAGCTGGTGACGGAAATGGAGAGCTGAGAAGAAGCGATGGCCCCTCACTGAATCATCGTTATAAGAAGCCATTTCTTCTTTCTCTAAGGTGAACCAGAGCAAAAGCACAGCCACCCATGATGAGTGGTAACCAGGGGTTGCTGTGGCCGCCGGGTGCAGTGTGTTCACACCACCTAACCTAGCGTGACAGCAGCTTCTGGTCACCAGGTGGGAACACAGCCCAGAGCTACCCCAGCTCTCAAGTTTTCTGGGAGCCAGAAATCTGGGCTGTTCTGTAAAGTGTACGCTATTTTAAACACCCGACATGATTTGCGCTGTGCAAACACACAGCTGAACTGGCTCCTACTTGTGACGTCTGTAAGTAGCTTTTTTCACCCTACCCACCTTCCTCATCGGTCTCCAGGGGGCTCCAGGGTCTTCCCAGGGAAGGAGAAGTTGGGCACAACTAAGTCTAAAGCAAGGCGAAAACAAATGCTCACACAGAAAGCATGTTCAGAAGGTCAACCTGTGGTCTGGTGGTTAAAGCAGCTGGATCCCACAGGGTTGATTGTGCAGTTCAAGTCCTGAAGCCAGTGGTTTGAAAAACACCAGGTGCATATGCTTGTGTGCTCAAAATACCAAAGGGGGGGAGGATAGGAGAGAAGGGATTACCAGCATGACTGTTCTCCATGGGAGATGCTTTCTTGTCTTCCCCTACCTCTTTCTGTCTCTCTCTGGCAAGAACACACACTAACTGGCAAATTAAAAGAAAAAAAGAAAAAGGAAAGAAAAAAAGGAGGAAGGAAGAAAGAAAGAAAAAGAGAGGAAAAGTTGGAAAAGTGAAGAGTTCTCACAGTCAGCTCTACCCAAGTGCCCTCCCAGGAGCTCAGAGGAGTGAGGCTAAATCTGGCTCTATCTTGGCATCAACAGCAGCCCAACTTCTAGAAATAAAATTAAAAAGTAACCATTAGGACCAGCAGTTGGCATAATGGGTATGTCACTGGACTCCCATGTAGTCAACCTCAGTTCAAGTCCCAGACCTGGTCGCTTAAACTCACGCCGGGTGCGTGTGCGTGTGTGCCCAAGAGCCAAAGAGGAAAATGGAGGAGAAGGGATTGTGGTGTGGCCATCTTCCCTGGGGGCTGATTTCTCTCTTTCTGTCTCTCTGTCTCTCTCTGTCTTTCTGGCGAGTGCATGTGCCCTATAGTAAAAACCTTTCAAAAAAAATGTAACCATTTGGGGAGGAACAGATGATGTAATGGTTAAGGTGCTGGACTCCCACATGGCCAACCTCCTTCAAGTCCTGGATCGGTAGCTTAAAACTCATGCCGGGCATGTGTGCATGTGTACCCAAAATCTTGAGAGCAGAATGGAGGAGAAAGGATGGTGGTGTGGCCATCCCCCTGGGGGTGATTTCTCACTTTCAACCTCTCCAGTGAGCACATGTGCCCTAGAGTAAACATCTCTCTAAAAGCAAAACAAAACAAAAAAGTGACCACTTGAGGCATTTCCCGAAGCTGCAGACTGCTTAGAGAATGAGGTCAGCACAGCTTAGCCTCAGCTGTCCCTTTCAGTGTTTCACAGATTCACCAAGCATGGGATACTGCCTCAGCTGAGTCGTATACACAGAGCCAATATGTGGGGACAGCCAAGTCTCCTGCCGTACCCTGGATGTCTCTGTGTAGATAATGCAGTTCTCCCTTGAGATTTTCCATCTAAGGAGGGGCCGGGTCAGCATACCTATGTCTGACCTAGACACACTGCATTGACCTCACCACACTCAGCACGCCCCTCCACGCCGGCACTGTTTTAGGTCATCTTTCTGATTTAGATTAGCCTGTTTACAGAACTGCTGGACATAGTCTCCTAATTGGAGCCATTCTTTCCTGTGCTCTCTCCTCTTCTTTGAGTTTTCAGCAGTCGCTTCATCATTAGAACTTAATTTTCCCGAACTCTTTTGTCAAGGGTGCAGGGAATTTACAACTTCCTTTGCTTCATCTGTGTGTATTTTTAAAACCATAGAATGTAAGTAATAGAAGTTGAAGATAATTGCAAACTATTCTTGATTTTACTAGTGTTTTATTAACAAATCTGCCTTAATCCAGGATTAAAACTGAGTGAGATTAGAGGATTTCTCTCATCTGCAGCTTGGAGCAAGAGACTCTATGTAATAAACGTGCCTCCTTGCTTGACATAAAGCTGTCTTACTCTATTCATGGCAGCCCCGAATGCAGGCCAGCTCCTACCTGCCCCGGGGTGCACATGTGCAGTGATAGGCAAGAGGGGTTCTCAGCCCTCCCGGTGGCAGGACAAAGGCCACATTCTCTTAGCCTCTGTGCTGAGTTGCCTTTCCATGACACATGGCGTTTCCACGGAATCTAGCGTTTCATTTCCACATGACATCACAGGGCCAGTTATTCCAGGAAGACAGGCAGTGACTACAGTAGAAAGCACTCTCCGTGACGTCACTCGTTTGTCCCACTGACAAGGGGAAGGTCACAGGCCCTCCGTTCTCATGGGAGCCCTTCCGTGTTTCCTTCTGCTCCGAGGTCTCTGGACGCACCTGGAGTCTGACCAGCTGCCACTGTGAAAATGTCACCATCTGAGGGATGACAGGGACTCAGAGGGCCTCTTTTGGGTAGGGAGCAGTGGATGGACAAAGAATGTTACTTTATTGAAGGTCACCACTCGAGGAAAAGGTCATGCCAACCAGAGGTGACCGAAGACCATGACCTGGTGACTATGCACACAGTTGCTTTCTTGGCCCCAACCTCAATCTGAAGCTTCCTGGGAAGACATATCCTTTCATGCTCACTTCAAACAGCTATGTGACCCCCTTGGCCACCTTTGGTCCCATGTTTCCTGTTTTAATGTTAGTAATTACTAGCGGATAAATGGGGAGTACCATGGGTACACCTGCATGTCCCTATACTCACTTTTCACTCCTACCTGTACCCCAAAACCTATTCATCCAAGTCTAAATCTCATGTCCAGGAATGACTTAACCATCCGGTGGGTTACCCAAGTAGACACATTGCTTTTCACTCACCTCAGTCTTCTGTGTGCAGTTGATCTCAATATCCTGTCAAATCTATCATCACAATATCTCAGCAAAACCTTCCTCCATGTCCCTCCCACTGTTCCAGTTCAGACCACGGTCATCTACCTCCTAACTCTCTCTACCAGCTTCCAGCTGGGCTCCCTGTTTCTGAAAGGCCTCCTACCTCTTAGTCTTCTTGCTAGCACAGCCTTGTTAATCCACTGAACGCAAGTCTGACCCTTCCAACCTCTTGCTAGAAAGCCTTCCATCACCTCCACTGCCCTCGGAAGAGTCTAAGAACCGTCGACATCTCACAATGGCCTCGCTGCAGGTCTCAACGGCCACCTCCATTACCAAGCACCCTGCCCTCCGCACTACCACTGGTCTGTTCCCAGGGCGTGCTGAGACCTCTCAAGCCTCCAGGTGCTTAGATGTGTTGGTCCTTACCTAGCAGGCCTTTTCCCATCTTGTTCACAGTGACTCTCTAATCCTTCTTTAAGACCCATTTCCAAGTGCCAGCTTTGCAACCCACGCATACCTGCCTCTAGTCACTCGCCTGCCTTTTTCCCTTACTCAACGGAAGCACTGAAAGTCATTTATCATGGTATTTCTTTTGTTTTTAAAGTAAATATTGAAATTCTTCTTTTCTTTTCTTTTTTTAAATAATTATTTTCTTTTATTTATTCACTCATTTATTTTGACCAGAGAGAGACACACACACAGAGAGAGAGGGAGACAGAGAGAAAGCAAGTCACCAAGTCCAGGACTCGAACCATGGTCAGTCATGTGGGAGTGTCCAACGCCTTAACCACCACGCCACCTGCTGGTCCCGTTATCATGGTATTTCTAAGGACCACCAGCACAGAGGAAAGCATCCTTCATTCGCTCCGTGGGGGTAACAAGTGAAGAGAGGCACGGTGCCCTTTGTGGTGCTCAGTCGGGAATAAATTACTGCTGAAGGAATGGGGGGACATGTGTCTTGTCTGTGTAGTGAACAAGAGTTAAACACAAAAGGAAAGAGAAGTAGCAATCCGCAGAAAAGAAAGTAACGTTTCCATTCTCCATACTTCAGATTTTCTACCCGTGAACTTAGTAGGTGAAATATTTAATAAAGAGGAATTTTGTTTATTTCGAATGAGGACACCCAGCTTACAGATTAGTAATAGTAATCATAATAGGGACTAACTTGCGTTCAGTGGATTAATAATAGCGCCTCACATTTTTGGACTGCTTTCTGTTCTAGGCATTCTCTTCTCACAGCAATCCTAGGAAACAGGTATTATTATCACCGCATTTTGGAGAACAGGAAACTGGAGTATTGAAATGTTAAGTCATCTCATCACAGGCCTGCAGTCCTACAGCCACCTTGGGATCTGTTTTCCTACTGCTGTGGGTGTCTCTTAACACATTCAGCATTAGAAGGCTCGGACTGTGACATGTCTAAGGCCATGTAACAAGGAGATACCTGACTTTTAAAATAACATGGAGAAAAAAATGTAAAGTATCTGTTAAACTGCAGGACTGGAAAACAAATCAGTGGCTGTTTGGGGGTGGGGGACTGACTACAAAGAGCATGTCAGCTCAGCGTGGCATGGAGGTGGTAGATGCATTTGTCTCAGCTCAGAACTGCACACCAGAAAGTATGTACAGAGAAAACACTAGCAACAGAAGAGAAAAGACAAAGAAAACACTAAACCAGAAAGTGGAGAACCTCCGGTGGGGGCAGACTGGGACAAATACACCTAACTGTGTTTTCAAGTATGTGATGTAGCCTCACTGAAGTGAGTGGAGCACAAAGGAGCTGACCGAGGTGCTTTCGCAGAGGACGTCTGGGCTGGAAACTAAAGCTAGAGACAAAGAGACTGGTACGCAGACACTGTCCTCTCCTCGGTAAATGTGTTTCCTATGGGCGTACGGGTTAGCAGTCCTATAACTACATGTGTGATAGAATTGAACAAAGTGAATAAACTCTAGCTAAAAGGCGCCAGTACTCTCCCTGTTAGAAGCTGCAATAAATCTTGTTGGTGCTGGATTAGAGTCAGAAATGTAAGTGTGAACTCCTGGTTATTTTAATAGAGACCCATAAATACAGATTTGTATATAGACATGCGCTACTATACACATATATTTTCTAGCTCTGAACAGAGCTAGGATAGGCCTACATGCAGTGATGCTCCAGTAGTAACATGCCCACCGCCTAGATTTTTATTTCTAAATTCCATTCTCCAGTAGGAGGAAGCAGGGGTCATTGTAGAAATGACTGATTCTACAGCAGAGGGAGGGAAACTATAAGATAAACTTGGAGCATATTATGAAGTGAGTAACCAAGAAGGCAATTAAAAAAAGAAAAAAATCAAAGGCAAAGAGTAGGGTTATGCCAAAGGATCAAGGAGAAAGCCAGAAAGAGTTTCCATGGCCAAAGTTGGAACAATTGAAGGAACAGAGTTAATCACAATAATATTGAATTATAACCCCAAATTAAATTAATATGAGTCCATATTGATATGAATGAATGATGGAATAAATAAACAGGGGCTAAGGAACAATTTTTTCTTACAGAATAATTCCAAGTAATATTTGTAGATAGTCCCCTCTTTGGAAGGCTGAATATAATTTCCTTCTTTTAGAGTGTGGGGCTGCATTTAATGACCCACATCCAAAGGACAGAATATGGAACAAGAAGAAAAAAAAAATAACTTTGCAATGGAAAAGCCTGGAAAGCAACAGACACTGATTAACCAAGTGATCAATGTTAACAAATCATCCACTCCCAGAAGTTGTGTCATGCAAAGGAACTCAACTCTCAGTGTTCTTTGCCAAAACCCATACCCCCCAGTCTAATCATAAGACAACATCAGTCAGGCCCAAACTGAGGGACATTCTGCAAAATAACTGACCTGTATTCTTCATAGCTGTCACGATCGTGACAAACTACAAAATACCGAGAAATTGTCACACGTTAGAAACAATTAAAGCAGCATGATAACTAAAAGCATGTGGCATCCTGGATTGGATCCTGAAACAGACAAAAGGACATGAATGGAACACTGGTGGAATCCGAATAAAGTCTTCAGTTTCCTCTTTTTTCAATAGTAACTGTACCAAAGTTAATTTCCTTTTTTTTTTATTTCATTTTCTTTCATACATTCAATCATATTATCATTTGGCTTACAAAATGGGTATTTCAACAAGTGAACATTTCTCCCTAGTACAGTTGATAAAAGTACAAAATATCAGCCAAAGTTAATTTCTTAATCTTGACAAACTAACTGGTTATGTGAGATGTTAACCTTAGAGAAAGCTTGGTGAATAGCATGCTGGGAACTCTGTGATCATTGCAACTCTTCTATCAGTCTAAAATTATTATAAAGTTAAAAGTAAAAAAAAAAAAATACTTAAATTGTTTTTGCCTCAGATACATACATATATTACTTTTAAACTCTTTTATTATTCAAACAGTTTTAATAATTTTAATATTAAAGTATTTTAAATATTACCTATTCAAAAATAAAATAGGCACTACATTCATTATAATATGCTCCTGAAAGTGGAAGGGTTATATACTTGCTGTCTCTCTTATTCTCCATTACTTTAATGTACTATTTTTGTTTCTATAATTCAATAATTTAACCCAAAAATACCAAATTGGGTTTTGGACAAATGTTAAGAAAGTTTATTTCTCTCTTCTGGTCTTGAATATTGAACTCCGATTTGGGTTAGACCCAGAAATAATATAAATGAAGCTTCTCCAATGGAAAACCATTTGCCATGCCTGAATTAGGCTGTCTCCCCTGAGCCTAACTGAGCCTGCCTGAGCACTTACGCTTGAGCAGAAGAAAGAATGGAGACAGCAAACAAATGCCCCGAGTAAACTTGCCACACCAACTTTCAGAGCAGATATCCCTGCTTTCACTGTGAACGGTTGGTCGCAGAGCTAATTTGGATATCTACTTCCTTCCAGATCTGTTTCGTGCCCATTTCCGCTGAAACATACAAATCATGATGGCAGATAGAGACGTGAGCTGCTCTGCACTAATAGGCCGTTCTGGGTACACAATCAGGTGCTCAGTGGCTGTCACTTACTCAGGCCCTGACAAACGCCACTGCTGATGAAGCCTGACACAAATATATGAGACACCTTCTGCCCATCTCTTGTGCCAAAGCATCAGGCGAAACACATCATCTGTGACAGAGCGGCATTAAGCAAATGAATGTCCAGGAGTTTTTAAAATAATTTTTTTTAAAAAAAAAGCAAGAAATTTATTTCTTTTTCCATCATGAGTGTAGAGAAAAAAATGTAGCAATCAAATGTGGGCATGGCTTTCAGCCACCATGAACAGACCATGGGGTTCAATTCATTCCTTACAGTCATGTCTTCTGTATGTTTGAACAAGAGGACACTCCCTTGCAAATCCCCGGCTGTGCTCTAGGTGGGAGGCACGCAGCCCTTAGGAAGATTCCTCCAGGTTAGGCCTCACCTGCGTGGAAGGCCCAATGCAGGCTGAGAACAGCTCTGAGAAGCAGAAAGGTCCACACCAACGGCACTTGTCTCTGGTCTTTCAGGAAAAACAGTACCAGATCGATGCAGGGGCCTTTTTGAGTGTTCTCCCTGCCAAACCCCTTGCTATATGCAGGACAACCACATGATCTTTCTAAAAGCATAAATCACATTATGCCACTCCTTTATTTAACAACCCTCCAGTGGTTTTCTACCACTCAACTTAGTATTCAAAATCTTTATCATGGACTCTTGAGACCTGGCTCCTTCCTTCCCCTGTCACCACCTACT
This sequence comes from Tupaia belangeri chinensis, assembly GCF_000334495.1. Classification (NCBI taxonomy): domain Eukaryota; kingdom Metazoa; phylum Chordata; class Mammalia; order Scandentia; family Tupaiidae; genus Tupaia; species Tupaia belangeri. The sequence goes on from NW_006209676.1 coordinate 275,249, forward strand.
CGCCTCTCCCTCACTACACTCAAGCCACCTGGCTGCTCTTCCAACAGGTGGGGTCTGCTTCCACCTCAGGATCTGCACTTGCTAGTCCTTCCTAAAATGTGCTTCCCTTGGGTCTTGTGGCTCGTTTCTTCACTTCAACAATCAGCTCAAACGCTGAGGTCTCCGCTGAACACCTGTCTATAAAAGCTTCCTTGACTCATTGCTGCAATCACTTTCTACTCTGCTTTAATATTTCATAACACTTAATTTTACTTAAAATTGTATTTTATATTTATGTATTGAGGTTCAAAACCTGCCTGCTCTACTAAGTATGAAGACTTTCCATAGTATCCATAGTGCCTAGAATAGTGTCTTAACTGACAGTAAGGCTGATCACCAACACTCCAGTCCACATCCTTCCAGACACATTTGGTCATGTGATTTTCATTAGCCAGTGAGATGTAAGCAATGACAAGTATCACTTCCCGATGGAGACTTTAAGAGGCAGTACTCATGTTCCCTTTGCCCTATTGCATGTTCCCCTCCGTGCTTGTCAGGTAAGCACACATCAAAATGGAATCTGAGCAAAAACCCTCTGACAGCCCACATTGGACATATAGCAGAGAAAAATTAAGTTTTGCTGTCTAAACCTCTTAGGGTTTTTTTTGTTCTTTTTTTTTGGGGGGGGGGTAGTTTGTTACTTCAGCATGATCTAACCTATCCTGACTAACAAAGTACCTGAATGAAGAATGAATGAATGAATGAACCCCATAAATAGTCAGTGACCTGCTCAGCCTGGCAAGCATGACTCTCTGGCATTAGCAACCATAGACCAACGCAGATCTGCTCAGAGCCAATGATAAAATAAGACCAGGGCTTGGGGCCAGCAGATGGCTCAATGATTATGTCACTGGACTCCCACATAGCCGACCACAGTTTAAGTCCCGGACCTAGCAACTTAAACTCACACCAGGTGCTTACGTGTGTGCCCAAGATACTGAGAGGAGAATGGAGGACAAGGGATTGTAGTGTGGCCATCCTCTCGAGGGGTGACTTCTCTTTCTCTGTCTGTCTCTCTCTGGCACCGTATAGTGAAAATATCTCTAAGAAAAAAATAAAATAAGACCAGGCCGTGGCCAGGAAAATGAGCCTAAAATAGAGGCTCACAAAAGTATAGTTCTCGCTGGCGGTGCTCCAGGTCCCGTCTCATTCCATAGCCTTTGACACGCACAGACTGTGTACTCTCAGTAAGTCATTTACTTGGAAAATAGTTCTCCCGAGAGAGCTAAGATAGAGGGACCTCTGTGCTGCAGCCTGTGTGGGCCATGTGAGGAAGGGAACCAAGCATCTCCCTGGTCCCTCACACCAATTGGCCCTTAATTCCTTCATGGTGTCGCAGGCCGGAGCCTCTGGCTATAATAAAAGCACCAGTCTGGATGGTGTTGGACTTGGGCTCAGTCTCTACAACTTCTCAGCTATGTGACCTTGTGGTTTATTTAACCTCTCCAGGCTTCTGTTTCCTTCTCTGCCAAACATGGACAATAACAGTACCAGATCGATGTAGGGGCCTTTTTGAGTGGTCTCCCATCTTACAAGGCAGTGAAAATTAAATAATAAAAGATGCTTGTGGCACTGAACGCAGTGTATGGCGCGAAGTAGGTGCTCAGTAAATTCGAGCTGCTAATACCAGCGTTTTCTTAAAACTCTAGAAATCTCTAAAGTCAGATCTGCAAGTCCCCAAAAGCAAAAGCCACAGTCTTGGGATGTATCAAACATGGTAAAAACAAACAAAGGGATATTCTCCAAAAACAAACAAAATGGCTAAAATAATTTGAATTCAAATAAAAGCACAGAAGGACACAGAGAGAAAACCGAGCCGCAGACAGCCTACAACAATTCAGCGTGCCATCGAAGACCATTCACATTGTTCATGTTTGTTGCTTTTAGTGTTACCGTATTTTTGCACAGACCTTTTAATCTCAGGAATTAAATGACTACTCTAGAAGGTTACAGGACTTCTTACCCTCCCTCCCCCTGGTTGTATTTCCTTTTGAGACATTTTTAAAGTTTTCAGTAAAAAAAAAAAAAAGTATGCTGGAAAAGGCTAGGTTGAATTATATGATACACTGAAATTAAAATGAAATTTTAAATTATCATGCAGTTCAGGATGATGTAGAATGAGTGATAATAAATAAAGGTTAAAAGGATGATGGCAGATCCTTTTTCACGGTTTTTATTTTTTTCCTTTTCTGTTGTTTATAAAACCCTTCTCGGAAGATTAAAAATAATATTTCTTTCCCTATTGATTTTTTCTTTTCCCATTTGGCAAACATTAATTTATTTCCTGTGTTTCTAATGGAGCTGATATTAATATAGCTTTATTTATTTATTGTATTCCCTGGACATTCCATTACTGGTGACAGCCCAAGCCTGAAGACAGTGGCCAGACAGCTCTGGAGATGACAGAGCATTCCTGGGGGCAGTAGGGCAGGATTCTGTTCCTACCAACCTCTCCCTGGGGCTTATACAGGGAGCCCTCTGACCTCCTCCAGAGAACCATGGTCTAGGACCTTGTCCGTGTGGTATCCTCCTGTTTGGAATCCCCCTTCCCTTTTCTCCTCTTTTATGTCCCAGGGCTCTGGGGATGAAGATCGCCCTGATCCTTTCTTCATGTGGGCATTAGCAACCAATGTCTATGGTTGCTAATAGTCCCAATCTGGGACACCATGAAAGCACTACATTTTCACTTAATGCCTTTGCAATATAGTCAATATAATGAAGTCTGAACACATGAACTTTTAGGAGACAAACATCCAGCAAAATAAATTGCTAATGTAGCTCCAAAACCTTTGGCATGCCAGACCTTGGGCCACACATGGGTGACTCCACAAGAAGCAAGACAGAATTCCTGGGGCCAGCAGGTGGCATAGTGGTTAAGGCACTGGACTCCCATGTGGCTGACTGCAGTGTGAGTTCTGGATCCAGTGGCTTGAAACTCACGCTGGACACACATGCCTGCATGCCCAAGATCCCAAGAGGAGAATGGATTGTGGTGTGGCTGTCCACTCTGAGGGGTGATTTCTGGCTTTCTGTCTCTCTGTCTCTCCAGTGAGTGCACACACCCTACAGCAAAAATCTTTTTTAAAAAATTCCTGCCCTTGAGAATCTCCAGTCCATCTGGGGAATCCACTATCATGGTACCACAGAGTGATGCGTCTTTGTGGGAGCATGCAGGAGGGGCATGCTTGACCAGGTTTCTTAATCCACTATTTGTGTTGCTAATACACATGTATTGCTAACAGACTGGGTGAGTTTATAAAAGTAGAGGTTTTATTGGCTTACAGTTCCGGTGGCAAGAAGGTCTAAAAGCAACACAAAGTAGTAGAAGGCGGAACTTCCGGCAGAACACAGTCTGTGTCTCTGTAGCTTTCTCTACTTATAAACACATCAGAACTCAATCATGGAGGCCCTACCCTGCTCACGTTATCATACCCAAGGGCTCCAATCTGGGACACCGTGAAAGCACTACATTTTCACTTAATGCCTTTGCAATATAGTCAATATAATGAAGTCTGAACACATGAACTTTTAGGAGACAGCCAATCACTGCTCACTAAGACCAAATTCCAAAACATTATACTTTTGGGGCCAGCAAATGGAATAGCAGTTATGTCACTGGACTCCCACATGGTCAACCATGGTTCAAGTCCAAGACTCGGTGGCTTGAAAATCATGCTGTGCACATGTGTACCTGCCCAAGATCCTCGGAGAAGGATAGAAGAGAAGACTTGTGCCATGGCTATCCCCCTGGGGGATGATTTCTCACTTTCTCTCTCACTGCCTCTGTCTCTTTCTTTCTCCTGTAGCACATGTGCCCTAAGGCAAAGATCTCTTTAAAAGCTTTGGAGAATAAACCATTATCCATCCATAACACCAGGGTACCTAATATAAACTAGAGTCAGGAAAAAAACTTCCAGAAGGTGGAGTCACCTGAGTTCAGCATAGAAGGAAATAAAAGAATGAAAAGAAGTTGGAAAACAGAGCCAGAAGGGCTTGCTCAAAGAAACACAGTAAGTTGGCCAGATCTGAAACTGAGGCTCACGGATACACTTGCTGTGCTCAGCATCCTCCCAGTTCATTCCTCGTTTTCTCCTATTGCAGATATTGCCTGTTAGTTCAACTATGCTTCTGGGTTTATTAGTTACACTGTTTGTTCATTTACATACTATTTAACAGAATCCTCTGGTATTAGTGCCAAAGCTCAAAGGAATTACTCTACTAGTGAAGATCGATAGCATCTGGGAGAGAAATTTTTACAGACATGAACTCTTCAAATTTGGTGGGTGTCATCTGTGTACTTGCCTTAGCTCACCATCGTGAAGACACAAGGTTCTCCAGAGAGCCTAGGACTTCCTGTTCACATAGAAGTCAGGAGAACCCCGCTCCTCACCATGTGTCATCAGCTCTCTTCAAACGGACAGAGTTGGCTAGAGGCTGGGTATTCATCCCAAAATAGACCTTCTGTTTTTCTTCTAGTCTTCTTTTGTTTTCTTTTTTCTTTTTTTCTTTTTCTTTTTTCTTTTCTTTTTTTTTTTTTTTTTGTACTTGTTTGTATGCTATAAGGCATCTGAGGGAGCGTGCGTGCAAGAGAGAGAGGGAGAGAGAAAGTGAGAAATCACTCCCCTGGGAGGGGATGACCATGCTGAAATCCCTTCTTCTCCATTCTCCTCTCAGCATTTTGGGCACACGCCTTGCGTGATTTTCAAGCTGCTGGGTCCAAGACT
>NW_006209676.1:280028-293817 GCF_000334495.1 Tupaia belangeri chinensis
TTGGCCGTGTAGGACCCAGCTGCCTTATCCTCCATGCCACCTGCTGGCCTCTAATCCTCCTCTCTTAACACCCTCTCCTTGCAGAAACATCTGTCAAAATCTGTAGGCAAATTGTCCCTTTCAAGGGCATCTTCACTAATTTACCAAGACCTTGTTAAAGATATCTCTATTAGTTAAGGAAATGCTGGCTACTCAAACATTTTACACGTTTCTTTCCTGTTAGAGTCCAAAACGACTGTTCCTTTTGGTAGGTAGCTTTCCTCCGAGCAGTGATTTCAGGATCCAGGCTCTTCTTATCTCATGTCTCTGCTATTCTCAACACAAAGCTTCTGAAGTCGCCATGCTTGCCTGCGTTAGGTTGGTAGGAAGAGGAACACTGAAAATCCCACACAGGTGAATGTAATGGTCTAGCTGGGATTGTACACGTCATTTTCAGTCTCTTTTCAATTCTGAAACTTAGTCTCATGGCCACATCTGACTGTGTATAGTCTGTTTGCATACCAGAAAAAAAAGAGAAAACAGCTATTCTGAACAACTGACTGATCTCTGCTTAAATATGTGTATTCCAGCCTTAGACACCAACAGGATTCAGTAAAAACTGAGCTCTTATTCTCCAGATACCTCTGTGGGTCTCAGGAGATTGCTAGGAACTAGCATGACCCATTCCTCCCTGTCCCCTCACAGAAAAAGCCATGGGTTCACATAACAACCATGGAGCTGAGTCTGTTCAATTACAAAGCCACTAGCCTGTGTCCTAGCAACAAGAAGATTTATAAAATCCTTACTCGCAGGAAGCTTACAATTGAGAGACAGCGTAAAACAGATGCTTAATGATTCAGGTTTTACAATCCATAACTTGGAAAAGGTCATTTTCACTTTTCTTTTCTTTTTTTGGAGAGGATTTTGCTATAGGGCACGTGCACTTGCCAGAAAGACAGACAGAGAGACAACGAGAAATCATCCTCCAGGGCCACAGTCCCTTCTCCTCCATTCTCCTCTCGGGATCTTGGGCACACACACACATGCACCCGGCATGAGTTTAAGTCACCGGGTCCAGTACTCAAACCACAGTTGACTACGTGGGAGTTCAGTGACATAGCCATTATGCTAACTGCTGGTCCCCATTTTCACGTTTTTAACAGTGTAAGACCTTTTTCACTATCTGTTGGTATTAGATCTTACCCAAGCCCCTAATGGTAGTTCACGGTACTTCTCACCATGTATTTCTGACTCTCTCCATATAAGAAAAGAAAAATTGGTAAAGCAAAATTAAAAGTACATATCATGTTTGTTGTTGAAAATGATGGGAGCCAGCAGTTGGCATAATGGCTACATCACTGGACTCCCATGTAGTTGACCATGGTTCAAATCCCAGACCTGGTGGCTTAAACTCACTCTGGGTGCACATGCATGAGTGCCCAAGATCCCAAGAGAAGAATGGAGGAGAAGGAATTGTGGCGTGGTCATCCTCCTGGGGGGGGTGATTTCTTGCTTTCTGTCTGTCTGTCTCTCTCTGTCTTTCTGGCGAGTAAACACGCCCTATAGCAAAAACCTCTCTAAAAATAAAAAAAGATGACTATGATAATATTCTTAATTTGATTATTACACACTGTGTGCATGCTCTGGAAATCCATATTGTACCCCACAAAGATGTACAACAGTAGGATATAAATGAGAAATTAATTTTTAAAGAGAGATTTTTGCTATAGGGTACGTGTGCTCACAGGAGAGACAGTGAGACAGAAAGTGAGAAATCACCTCCCTGGGAGAGATGACCATACCACAGTTCCTTCTCCTCCATTCTCCTCTTGGGATTTTGGGCATGCACACACACATACCTGGTGTGAATTTTAAGCCACCAGGTCAAGGACTTGAACTGCAGTCAACTATGTGAAGTCTAGTGATATAATCATTACACCTAAGAATTGTACTTCCCTGGCCTCTTGAAGTCACCTATGGCCATATGACTTCCTTTGGGTAATAAAATTTGAATGGAAGTGACATGTCACAGTTTGAGAAGGAAATTCTAGAACCAGGACATATTTGCCAAAACTTATTTTCCTCTATGACTACCAGGAACATTCAAGATGGTGGCTACTCCATCACCCTGGATTCTGTAATAAAGAGACATGGAACAGAATCAGCCTCTAATGAACCTGTAGAATCAACATGAAAAAAAAATGATTATTATTAGGAACCACTAAGCTTTTGCCTTTTTTTGTTACTATTGTATAACCTAGCCTAGCCTAGTATATCCCTCCCTGGGAAAATGACAATCAGAAATTTTAATGTATAATTATGTATCAGAACTCTTGGCTTAAAAGAAAACAGATTCCTTTCAAGGCAAACAAATTATTCATACCTTGTCATAGAAGTACAAATGGAGTCCAAAGTTGTGAATTTATTCCCTGGTGGGATAGCAGTCTCACCTTTCATCTTATAACCATGGGAGAATGCCCAAGCTTAGAATAATTCTGGTGATGTTCTGGTCTGGGCTGTTTAAAAGGCCAAAGAAGAAAAACAAACATGGCCTCTAAGCCCTGGATTGTAGCAAACTGAAGAAAACAGAAGCACTACAAGACTCAAAGCAATGACACTCAATTCCTGGTTAATTGTTTGTGAGAAAGAGAGGAAAGCGAACAGAGGGGTTTAGAAGTTAGAGCAAGCTTGTTGGCTCTAGTAAAGTCATGGTCCCAACAGCTTGGCCCAAATAGTAGAAACCAAAGGATGAAGCAGAATTCCAGCAGGCAGCAGCCAGAAGTCTTTTCTCTTTGGCTTTCTTTTTTTCTTTTTCTTTTTATTTGGAGAGTTTTTTTGCTAAAGGGGCATGCGCTTGCCAGGAAGACAGAGAGAGACAGAGAGACAGAAAGCGAGAAATCACTTCCCAGGAGGGATGGCCATGCCGCAGTCCCTTCTCTTCCATTCTCCTCTCGGGATCTTGGGCACGCATGCACATGCGCCCGGCGTGAGTTTAAGCCACCAGGTCTGGGATTTGAACCACGGTCCACTACATGAGAGTCCAGCGACATAGCCATTATGCTAACTGCTGGTCCCTCTCTTTGGCTTTCTTTTTGAAGCAAGCCAAAGCACAAAGTGAAGACTGAATTCAAATCTGTTACAGAAACCAAGGCGATCAGCCCGAGCACTCCAGGTAATCATGTGAAGACAGACACATCTAACCCAACAGAGGTATTAATAAAAGGCTTTGAGGGGAGTCTGTTTGGGAAAAGTGTTACAAACTCTGTTCTGTCTCATAGCAAGAGCAGCTCAATCAGAGCCTCGTCTCACAGACCAGAGGCAGGCAATTCCAAGTTTGAGTCCCAGTAATCGATGACAAGGAAATAATCAGAGGTGGTGTCCAGGTACTGCTCAGACGAAAAGGAGAGGATCTATTAATAACTTCTGACCTCTGCATCCTTTTAGAGGAGAGGAGCAATATTATATAACACTGGATTTCAGAATATGTGCTCTCTGGGAGAGAAATTCTTGAATTCTACTCTTTTGTTGAATTTTACTCTACTCTCTAATTTAGAATTCTACTCTTTCAGTGAACTTGACCAAGTTTCCCAACTTCTTTAACCCTCAGTTCTCGTCTCTATAGAGTGAATATATTTATATCTTCTCCAGAGAATTAGATTGGATAGAACAGGGTGTACTTTGGCCAGAGGTGAGGAGGCTCACATCCTATCTATGAACCCTCCCACAGAATATATTTTTAAGGAGTAGGGTACCTGCATTTGATCAGCAGAGAATGAGAAAGATTTTTAGTGCAGAGATGTCTAGTGGGAGAAGACAAGGGGGAGTTTGACTTGGGTGGGAAGATTGAAATGCCATTTGTTTCCCTGCTAGTCTAGAGAGTGGTGAGAAAGGGAACTGAGGAACTGCACGAAGGAAATAGGTGCAAGACTGGACAGCTAGCCTTCTGGGTTCTGAATAAAGTAGAGGCAGAGGGGCCATTCTCTTCATGTTACTGCCCTGCTTCCTTCTCTGCCACATTTGTATTCACAGAATGGTAAACCTCAGAAGTACAGATCATAGAGATAACTTACTAGCACTGTGACTTCTGTAGTATGTTTTCAATAATTACGCATTCTATTTTATTCAATTTTCCTCGAAGAAATATTTCTTTTTAAATGTAGGTTTGATGCTGCATAAACAAATTCTGGTTTCAAAAATCACTTATATTTATCTAGAAAATAGAATACGAGTGGGTCATGAGAGCATCCCAAATTACTTCCAGTTGTTTCACCTGGCAAGCAGTTCTAACAATGGAGAATGACTTCCATGGAGTGGAGTTTCCCAAAGCCAGTCTATGTCTAGGTACAAGGTTAGCTGCCTAAGGATTACTTGGAGAGCTTGAAAACCATGAAGATTGCTATATGTATATTCATAGTCCTCGAAGATTCTACAAGTGATTCTGATAAGCATTCTGGTTTGAGAAATACTGTATGAAGCAATGAGTGACACCTATGACAACCAGTAGAACTGAAGATAGAGAAACATGGAAAGACTAAATCTTGGAGAAAAATTAAACTTATTTCAACAAAATCAAGAACAGACTTGAGAACTCAAGTAAGTGAAAGTGAGAGAAATTGCTTATTTAGAAACATTTTGTTGACTCTTGAATCTGTTTCTGTCCTTAAGGCTTGTTGAACCGAATAAAACTCAACAATGTGTGATGATACAAATGTTAGTGTGGTAGGAGTCAGGGACCCTAAAAATATAATTAGGGTATAGGCTCAAAATGGAATCAGAAAATAGCTAAATTTTAAGATGGAGCACAACAGCTTAGCAGCAGCTCAGCTCACACTAAACTGCTTGCTCACAAGAAACAGCTTGCAGCAGTGACTGAATGATTGACAAATATAGCAATTAAGGTTTTTCTCCAGGTCCCACAACATTCCAGGAAGAAGATAATGGTTTTTTTAATGGCCCAAAGCTTTCAGACAAAAAGAGTCTCATGACCTTCTTACCACTTCAAAATTAGGAGAAGAATAACTGGACTCATCAATTGTGTGACCCCACCAAGAGGGGAACTCATGCACCAGTCCCTCCTAAGAATAAGTTTAAACCAAGCCCCTCCTGACCAAGATAAAAACCCTTTGCCTCAATTCCACTTCAGCAACCCATTTTCTGGCACTCCTCCCTTCCTGGGAACTATTCTCTCCTTCAATAAACTCTGCTTTGCTATTCCCTCTCTGTGTCTGCATCTCTAATTCTTCATGAGTGTGAAACAAAGAATCAGGTTTCCTGTTGTTCCTGCATTGGGTATTAGGCCCATGCACTATAAATTCTACATCTTCAACACTAGGAAATCACATGTGTAATATATTCTTCTGAAAGAAATGAGACCAACTCTTATAGATACATCTTTTTTTTTTAATTTGCTATTGAATATGTACAATTGCCAAAGAGTCAGAGAGAGACAAAAAGGGAGAGGGAGAAGGAGAAAGCATCCCCCAGTGGAGCATGGTCACTCTGCAATCATTTCCCCTCCATTTCTCCAGCCTGTCAGGATTTTGAGCACACGTGCACATGTGCCCAGTTTCTTAAGCCACTAGATCACAGAGTTGGCCATGTGCCATCCAGTTCTCTTACCCACTAGGCCACAGAATCAGCCCAAGAATCCTCTATCTTCTTAATCATAGTATATGTTGAAGAAAATTCACTTCCATACTGAAGACACCATCTTGGAGCCTTTCTGAATTCCTGTTCTAATTTGGATCAATTAATTCCATTAATTTCTGATCAGATTTTGGTTCTATCTGCTCCACAACCATCACACTTGTACATGTATTTGGAGTCAGCTCCAGTTTCTTGAAATTGATATCTTACTTCCTTTTGCTGGACTACAACTCTTTTTTTTTTTTTTTTTACAAGAGGAATATTGAATATTTTGCTGTGTATAAAATTCAGACTAAATGTGAAGATATTGCTTCATTGCCTTTTAAGTCCATTATTATTGAAAGCAATATTTTTTTATAGATATGAACCTTTACTTTATTTAAAAACTTTCAGGGGCTTAATTCTTTATCATTGATTCCTGACATATAATCAGGATACATGTGCTTATTATGCTTAGTACTCAGATATTTTCTTAACTCATTTTTAATCAACTCTGAAATACTGACTTTTTAATCATTTATTTGAATATTTCTTTTTTTATTTATGATTTATTTTTTCTTTCTGGAATTTCTAATAATTAGTTATTGCCTTTCATAGACCAATCCTTTTTGCCATTTAACTTTTCTCTAGTACTTTTACAAGTCTACAATCTACAACTATTTTTAGTCATTCTGTATTTTATAATATTTAGTATATTTTTTATTCCAGCTTTTCTAATAACTTATTTTCATCCAGGCATAACTTGTACAAAATTCTGTGGAAAATTCCTAAGTATATACCCATAAAACCACTGCTCGAGTCAAGCTGTAAAACATTGCCAGTATATTAGCAGATGCCTTCCTAGTCCTACCAGTTGATACCTACAAAGGTAACTACTGTTCAGATCTCTATCACCATAGATTAGTTTTGCCTAATTTGAACTTCATATATTGAATTATAGTGTAGAAGACAGGATAATACTGTCCCACCAAAAGATGTCCATGTCCTAATCCCTGGAATTTGTGGATATGTTCCCTTACCTGGCAAGAAATAAACTTTGTAGGTGGAATTAAGTTAAAGAGCTTTGCTAAAGGGTGCATGTGCTTGCCAGAGAGACAGGGAGAGGCAGAAAGTGGGAAATCACCCCCCCACACACACACACACACACCCCAGGGAGGATGGCCATGCCACAAATTCCTTCTCCTCCATTCTCCTCTCTTGGGCATGTACGCACATGTACCCAGTGTAAATTTTAAGTCACTGGATGTGGGATTCAAACCATGGTCAGTCATGTGGGACACCATCAATGTAACCATTATGCCCTCTACTGGTCCCCAACTTAAAGAGCTTTAATTGGAGACCTTATCCTGGAATTTCTAGATGGGCCTAATGTAATCATAAAAGTTCAAATAAAACGGGAGTCTCAACCATGCTGTCCTACACTGGTCACTGTGCTTGGCAGACTGAGGCCAAATAGGAGGCCTGAGTTCAAGTCCCCACCCACCCTAAGAAGTCAAATGCAATGGTGCATGCCTATAGTCCCTCCTACTTAGGAGCCTAAGGAAGGAGGGTTGCAACACAGTGAGATCGTGTCTGATGTGACAACAGATGCAGATGTCTGAGAAAGGGAAAGGTGAGGGCAAGTGGAATACTGTTCAGTTGTATCAATACCTTATTTTAATTCTTTATTATTATTTCTTAATTTGTCATAAGGCTTGTGCACTTGCCAGAGAGAGACAAAGAGAGAGAGATGGAAAATGAGAAAGCACCCTCCAGGGAGGATGGCTGCGCCACAGTCTCTTCTCCTCCATTCTCCCCTTGGGATTTTAGGCACACTCAGTCTGTTTTTCAAGCTGCGGGTCCAGGATTCGAACCACAGAGTTGGTCAAGTGGGATCCAGCCACTTCAACCATCAAGCCACCAGCTGGCCTCTAATAATTTATTTTAAATAGATACTTTTTAAAACATGCTGTTTAAGCTTTCTACCTTTTTTTATTTTTGAGAGGTTTTTTGCTATACATACTTTTTAAAACATGCGTTTTAAGCTTTCTAACTTTTTTTATTTTTAAGAGAGGTTTTTTGGTATAGGGCATGTGCTCTGGTCAGAAAGACAGAGACGGAGAGGCGGAAAGTGAGAAATCACCCCCCACTCCCCAGGGAGGATGGCCATTCCACGATTCTGTCTCCTCCATTCTCCTCTCGGGATCTTGGGCACACACACATATGCGCTCAACATGAGTTTAAGCGACCGGGTCCAGGACTCGAACAAACCAAGGTTTGACTACACGGTAGTCCAGCAACATAACCATTATGCCATCTGCTGGTCCCAAACTTTCTAATATTTTTGACTGGCCCTGTGGGTTAGTGATTAAAGGGAGTTGTATCCCACATAGCTGATCACAACTGATGGTCCTGGTGACTTGAAAAACACACCAAGCACACGTGTATGCATGCCAAATTCCTGACAAAACCAAGGTTTGACTACACGGTAGTCCAGCAACATAACCATTATGCCATCTGCTGGTCCCAAACTTTCTAATATTTTTGACTGGCCCTGTGGGTTAGTGATTAAAGGGAGTTGTATCCCACATAGCTGATCACAACTGATGGTCCTGGTGACTTGAAAAACACACCAAGCACACGTGTATGCATGCCAAATTCCTGACATGTTGGAAAAATGGAAGAGACGGGATTACAGTGTGACCATGCTCCATGGGGGGTGGGGGTGGGGTTGGGGGTTGTTTTTTCTCTCTCCGTCTTTTTCTCTGGTGAATACAAATACCATTTGGCCATTAAAAAGCATAGCTTCCTAATTTTCCTTATTTTTAACACAAACTTATGTAGTAACTGCTCCTTGACTGTTAATTGCTCTTCTAATTATAAAGTAGCTTTTAAAATAACTATATATATATTTTTTAATCTTCAAAAAGCACGTTGAGGGAATTGTTATCATTACTCTAATTCTAAAAGTGGAAACACTAAGGGTCAGCGAGATTAAACAATTCCACAAGGTCGCACAACAAGCGAATGCCAAAACCATGATTCTAATCTGTCTCTCTCTGAACGAGACCTTGCCCTTTGAACCACCGCACTGCGCTGTGTCATTTTGCATGCACATACAGTTGGACCTAGATATCTGCGGGTTCTACATGCATGGGTTCAACCAACAGTCAATATTTGGGGGAAAAGAACAATTAAAAAGTAACAATACATACAACAATAAAAAAATAGTGCAAATTTAAAAAACAATATAATGGCATAACAAAAAAACAGGGTAACATCTATTTGCATACCATTTACATTATATTAGGTATGATAAGTAACCTAGAGATGGTTCACACCATGTTGGGGACCACTCTTAGGTCATACGCTAGTGCTGTTTGCTGTTTTACACACAGTCACAAGGATCTGTCAATTTTGTTATCCACACTGGGAGGTGGGTAACAGTTGTCCTGGAGCCAGTTTCCTGTGAATATAGAGGGACTAGGACACACAGTTTTCTTTTTCTTTTCTTACTGTCAGAGGGATCAAGCACCTCCCAGAGAGAGAGCAAGCACTCCTTATTGGGACCCGGTCAGGACACAATCCCGCCTTCTCCGTCTCTCCATCCTGTCAGGATTTGACCAGTCTGGCTTCCTTTATTGCAGTTTCCTCATTTCCTACCTGAAGCAAGAACCAGAAAGAAAGGCTTCTCCCGAGAGCCTTGGGAAAGGGCATGCTTTGCTGACACCTTGATTTCGGACTTCTGCCTCCAGAGCTGTGAGGGAACCCATTTCCACTGTTTGAAGTCATCTACTTTACAGCAAGTTTTCAGGAAGCTTCCCATTCCTCCCCGAACTACTTTTCCCAACCCCCACTCACCCTGCAGGGCTACATGAAGAACTTCTCTTTTCAAATGCAGGAAACGTACAAAATTCCATTTTTATTTGGGGCTTACGTGTGAAGTGTTACTTTTCAACCCTCAAAAAGAGACATGAAGTGGGTAAGCGACTAGGGAGATCACTACATGTCAGTAATTCTACATTTGGCTTTAGATAGATTCTTTTAAACCAGGTGCACGCACATGCTAAGCATGCACCATTCTGAAGTCCTTTTCTTCTTCAAAATCTGAGGATTGAAGTAATAAAGCCACGTTTATTCTTACACCTTTAAATGATATTTCTCAGAATAAACCTCCAAGTTACCTTGCCATTTCTTTCATTTTCTTTCTTGGTAACTTATTTTGGGCTTGGCATTTGGAACTGTGACAACAAAATGTAACAAGAAGGATCTTTCTGAGGGCCTTTCTTAAATGGAACTCCACTCCTTTATTACTGGTATAATGAAGTTGCTTTCGTGTAATGAATTGTTTTCTTGCATCTCTAATTCTAGTGTCCAGAGGACTGGTCTTTCCAATTTCCTCTAATGCTCTTTAGTTATGAATTTCCTCTCTGTACATGGTTTCTACTTCTCCTCAAAGGATACATAGACATCCTTGAGTTTCTGGGTTTCTGTACTTAATTTTGCTCTTAACAGCCTCCTCCGACCCCTTTTTCCTCTTTGCAGGATTTTCACATTTCGCAGTCCTTCAATTTTGTAACTTCTTTTGTTTTTGGCGATCATTGTTTGTTTCTGTTAAACTTATCAACTCATTCAAGCCTCCTTCAGGAGTTGGTCCTGCCTCTCAGGTAGCTTCTTCAGCTGGTGTTGCAGCATTGCTTAATTGACTCAGGGTCACTGCATTTACTTAGATTTGTTCATTGTTTCCTAAGCCTCCGCTGGGAGTTATTGATTTTCTTTTTATCAGACATCACTATTGTTTTTCTGTTACAGTAGCCAGGAGGAATTTGGGCCTGTTTTAATCCACCATCTTCTGAGAAGTACCCTATTATCTTTACACCTTTTGTGCCAGTAAAAACTCTTGCTCTTGACACCTCTTCATCTGTTATGTGTCTTTCCACATGCCCAATGTCTCACTTGCAAGTTTAACTTTGCATAAATTTCTATATCAATTCTTTGTGCTAAATAAGTCATTCAGTGTTATACCAACGTAAATACCATATTTGGTTCTTACAATAGCTAGCCCAAGATTGCCTTGGCTATGTAAATCTCGTATTTTAAAACTTTTAAAAAGTATCTTTATTATAGAAAATTTACAAAACCATGTTTTGAAAAGTTTAATTATGGATTTCTGACCGTAAGAGATAGAGACTTAGAGAGACAGAGCAACGACACCCCTGACTGGATCCTTATGCCACAGTCCACCCAGCCTCAACCAGCCCTGGTTCTAGGGCACGCGTGTGTCCCATGTATTCAGGGAGATCTCCAGAGGCAAACCCAGAGTCTTCCCATGTGGGTCAGCCTCAGAACATCGTGTTTTACCACTGTGCCACTGTCTGGCCCCAGAAAACCATTTTACACACATTTTCTATTAACATCATAAACATTTCTACAAGTTATTACGAAGATGTGCATAAATACACTTTCAATGGCGGGTAATATCCCATTAAGAGGTGGCACCATTCCCCCAGAGTAGGAGGCTGAGTTCGTATGGTCAGTATGTATCATTTTGGTCTGCTAAGCATTCTTTCCTTCTTCAGTTAATTACACATTTACCCCAACTTTCCATTGGAAAAGTGTCCTTCCCTTCCCTTTCACGTGGTTATGGTGGTGGCAATCATGGCACTTTGCCCCCAACACCAGTGACAAGTGGACTTACGTCTCGGGCCTGGTAACCATGACTTTTGTGATACTTTTGTAGTCCAAAGAGTGCTTTGTGACTCCAGTCCTTCCCAAGTTATATCACTTGGGATTGCACTGGCTGCAAATAAAAGGAAACTTAACCAACAATGGCTTTAAATCTAAGGGCATTTAAAAAAAATCTCATGGTAGTGACTGCCCTGGGTTTAATAGTTTCCCAAAACAGTATGCTCAAGTCTTAACCTTCAGAATCTGTGAGCGTACCTTTATTTGGAAATAGGATCTAGGCAGATGTACTCAAGTTAAAATGAAGTCATTTGGGTAGGCATTGACCCAATATAGCTGCTGTCTTTATAAGAAGAAGAAAATGCTGTGTGATGACTGACACTCGGAGGACGCCCTGTTCGAGCGGAGGCAGAGATCAGAGTGATGCAGCCGCACACCAAGGAACACCAAGAACCCAGAACCACCACCAGAAATTAAGAAGAGGCAAGGTGTTTCCTCCATGGACCCTCCCTGAAAATGGAGTCTGGCTCATCCAACACCTTGATTTTGGACTTCTAGCTTCCGAACAGTGAGAGAGTAAATGTTTCTTGTTTTAAGCTGCCAGTTTGTAGTGCCTTATTGTGGCAACCTTAGGAAATAAATACAGTAATGTGTTAAGATCCAGGAAAATGGAAAACAGAAAAGAAAACTTGTTATCATAAGTACGTGGAGACAAGCTAGTCAATGAAGGCAGGGGCATATCAACTTGTAACTTATTCATTTAAACCATTTCTTAATGGTTTTTTATGTATGGGGAACCTCAGAGTGGCAAAAGACCACATGACCCACGTTATGTAGGACACAGACTTCGTTAAGGCCCTTACTATTGTTGCAGTTTTTAACAGATATCATCATTTATTGAACTTATTACATACTCAGCCCTATGTTTGGTGCTTTCAAGATTATTATCTCATTCAGTTATCTCAACAGTCTTGTGATATAGTATTGTTATCCTGGTACTCTACATTTCTAACAAAGAGGGAACCGAAGTTCTCAAACCATGATTCTATTCCTGGATTGCCGAGTTGGAGCTGCGCAAGTGAGAGAACCTAGTGACGGCCATCCGCATCTCAGTTTTTAGGAAAAAGCTCAAACAGGTCTCCACGCATCACGATTCCTATCACTGATCCACTTGATCCACGTAATTACATCCAAGACTCACACCAAACATTCTTGGCTACTATTGGCATGGCCGAGGGCTTGTGCTTTCTGTATGACCACACCATGGGATCATTGTCTGTGTCACCAGTCATCCTGACAGCAGACTGCACAGCAAATTCCCTTTACAGGTCCACATTGGGAATTGGGCCTCTGCCACTTGCTGGTTAATGGGTATTTCTGAGGGTCCCACGGCTTATACTGACATTAATAGAGTCTGAAACTTCCCAGGCCTCAGAGACTCAATAACCCAACGCACATTGTGGTCAACACGGTCATATCTATGAAAATAACAATGAAAAATACACTTTGAAGTGGAAAATATGTCAAAGATGCTTATGTTTAAGAGTTAAACATGCTTATCAAACTATGTTATAGTCACAGAATTATAACAGATGTTAATTAAAGTCTTCACAAAATGGGTTCCCTGTTTTAATAAATTTGGGAACTACTAATAATAGAGGCTCTTTAAAGTACTGCACTCAAGAAACCAGGTTAATGTAGCTTAACTAAGCGTTTTTGATGCTTATTTGCCCTTGAATGTATCTCTCTTCTCTCTGAACGATCAGAATTACCTATTAATGTCCATTAGGACAGCACTTGCAGAACATCAGTTTGAAGTCTTGAGTCAAAGTACATTGTAAATGTGCCCTGGAGATACTCAGATGAAAATAAAGAAGAGGATAATGCAAAGCATTCTTAGTGGGAAGCTTTGCAGAAGGAAGGTTTCAACCATACATCACAAAGTCTGGGCAAAGGCTCATTGGTAGGAGGTTGGTCCTTAATGATGTCAAACAGGTGTGGTTCTTTCATGAAAGAATTATAATTAAAGTCATCTAGTACATGACATACCCTAAACTTCAGGTACTGAATTACAGTAACTCTAAAACCTTTTGAAAGAGCACCATTTCTCTCTCAGAATAAACTCCTTGATGAGACACACCGCCACCAGCTGGCACAGGTATCTCAGGCACAGGTTCCAAGTGGTAAGGCACAAGCCAGAGGATCATTTGAGACAGACACCAGTATAGTAATGTGGGGCTGAGGCACAGAGTGGTAGGTATTTAGGGTAGAGGTGATGGGAACGAGGCTAAGGAGTAGGTTGAAGCAGGTTTAAAAAGCAATGGTAGGGACCAGCAGATGGTATTGCCGTTATGTCACTGGACTCCCACATGGCCGACTGTGGTTTGAGTCCTGGACCCAGTGGCTTCAAAATCACAGTGGGCAGGAGCCAGCAGGTAGCGTGGTGGTTAAGGACATTGGACTCCCACATGGCTGACCACAGTTCAAGTCCCAGACCTGG
>NW_006209676.1:293848-317960 GCF_000334495.1 Tupaia belangeri chinensis
TCGCTCTCTCTCTCTCTCTCTCTCTCTCTCTCTCTCTCTCCCCTTCTCTTGTCACACTAAAAAATAAATAATTAAAATTAAATTAAATAATTCTTTTTAAAAAATCCATCAATAAAAAAATCATACTAAGTGTGCATACATGCATGCCCAAGATCCCAGGAGGAGAATAGAGGAGAAGGGATTATGGCATGGCCATCGCCCCTGGCAGGTGATTTCTCATTTTTCTTCTCACTGTGTGTGTGTCTTTCCCTCTCTCCCAGTGAGCACATGTGCTCTAAGGCAACAACCTCTAATAATAATAATAATAATAATAATAATAATAATAACAAGAACAACAACAATAATAATAATAATGTAATGGAAGCACCGGCAATGAGGTGTGCCCTGCAATCCTGGAGGCCATGCAGAGGACCACAGTTTGGTTTCCAAGCTAAACTGAACATGTTGGGTGCATGTACAGATGTATCTATGATCCTGAGTGGCTGGAAGGTTGGAAGGAGGGTCACAGCATGAGGCCCTGTCAAGGATGTCCCACCTCAAAATAAAATAGACTTAAAAAAAAAAGAAGGAAAAGTCTCCTACATGACACCGTTGAGTCGGTGTGAGATCTTTGCTATGTCATCTGCCCTTTTCAGACCTCATACGTTTTGTTACAAGCAGTTTCTGAAGGCGGTTCTCAGCCTGTAACACTTACTTGTGTGATCTTCGGCAAGTTGCTTAACCTCTCTTGGCTTCAGTTTCTTCACCTGTAGAATAAATGAAGTGCTGTTGAAAAGATTTAATGTAATAATCTGTCACATGAATTGTGTGCCTAACACCAAATAAACACGTATCAGTGTTTGTGATTATCATTGTTGTTGATGATGTTATCATTACCTTTATCATCTAAAAGGATATGCTAACCTATCCTTTCGAAAATGCTTGAAACCCAAAAAGCAGAATAGAATAATTATAGTTAGCAGGTCAAATCATCTGTTGATTATCGTGTATGCCAGTGGCTCTTCACCAGGGCTGTCTGCTGGACCACCACAATCATCTACACAGATGTTGCAGCGTGAAGTTTCAAAGGCTGATGCATTTAGATCGGGGTGATGGAGATGCTCCAATGCTGGTCGATGTGTTGGTCACACACGTAAACACACATGTCAAAGCTAATAAACTAATCTAGTGCTATTGTCTACACTGCTAAGTTGCTCTGCTCCACAAGCTGGGACCTATGGGTAGCCAGGTTCAATTCTTGGTCCAACCTGAAGGCCGGGCATGGTCGCATGTGCTTGTAATCCCAATGGCTCAGGGAGACTGAGGCAGGAGGATTATGACACAGAGAGACCCTGGCCAGAAAAAGAAAGAAAGAAAAAAAACTAATAAAACTTTTCATGTAAGACTCGTGTTTCAGGTCAAAGCAGCCTCGAGACTCCCCACCTTGAGCAGCTGGTCCTCAGACTCTCTGACTCAGTTCTGACATAGAGTCACTTGACGACATGTCTACTATTTCTCTGTCTCTCCAGGAAAAAAAATGAGGCAGGAAAACTCATGTCCTCACTGCCAGTTGAGAAAGGCCTGGCTCCTTCTAGTCCTTAGATACACCCTTCCTCCCACCTTGGCTCAAGGTACTGAGCTGTCTGACTTGCCTTAGGACAAGCTTGAAGTTTCCAAACAGTCCCAGGTTTCAGAATGCTTTTTTGAAAAGCCCGTTTCACTTATAAAAAAAAAACAACAACAACACCTTAGAAGATCCAAGCGATTTATTTTTAAGAGATTTTTAAAGTGCTCTAAATCACCAATACTTCCCGGCAGGGTCTGATGTAACACTCGGCCATCATTATCAATCAAGGTAGCCGGTCTGCAGTGAGCAGGGCACCAAACAAAGCAAGAGGCACAAATTAAGGACGTTTTCTGGGCTAAGCCCCTGGTGGGCAGGGGCCCTGTCTGGCTAAATTGCTTTGTGCCACCCAGAAGGGAAGAAACGAGTGGTTTTTTATCTTCACGATGGCTACGTGCTGGCCGCAGGCCTGCTGGAGTGAGCAAAGGCCAGAGCTGTCTCGGGTGTTTGACAGAAGATTTTCTTGGGGGTAACTGAAGACCTAAATCCACAAGCAGGTTGAAATTTCCTCGCAATGGAATCATGGAAAATAGACTAGAATTGCCTCTGAGCTCCAAATGCCTCACAGAACTCACATTGATTTCTTTATGATTCTTGAAAGGCACACCATCCATTCCTAATGGTTCCAGAAAAACTGAGGAAGGTCCCAGTGAGCACATGTGCTCTAAGGCAACAACCTCTAATAATAATAATAATAATAATAATAATAATAATAACAAGAACAACAACAATAATAATAATAATGTAATGGAAGCACCGGCAATGAGGTGTGCCCTGCAATCCTGGAGGCCATGCAGAGGACCACAGTTTGGTTTCCAAGCTAAACTGAACATGTTGGGTGCATGTACAGATGTATCTATGATCCTGAGTGGCTGGAAGGTTGGAAGGAGGGTCACAGCATGAGGCCCTGTCAAGGATGTCCCACCTCAAAATAAAATAGACTTAAAAAAAAAAGAAGGAAAAGTCTCCTACATGACACCGTTGAGTCGGTGTGAGATCTTTGCTATGTCATCTGCCCTTTTCAGACCTCATACGTTTTGTTACAAGCAGTTTCTGAAGGCGGTTCTCAGCCTGTAACACTTACTTGTGTGATCTTCGGCAAGTTGCTTAACCTCTCTTGGCTTCAGTTTCTTCACCTGTAGAATAAATGAAGTGCTGTTGAAAAGATTTAATGTAATAATCTGTCACATGAATTGTGTGCCTAACACCAAATAAACACGTATCAGTGTTTGTGATTATCATTGTTGTTGATGATGTTATCATTACCTTTATCATCTAAAAGGATATGCTAACCTATCCTTTCGAAAATGCTTGAAACCCAAAAAGCAGAATAGAATAATTATAGTTAGCAGGTCAAATCATCTGTTGATTATCGTGTATGCCAGTGGCTCTTCACCAGGGCTGTCTGCTGGACCACCACAATCATCTACACAGATGTTGCAGCGTGAAGTTTCAAAGGCTGATGCATTTAGATCGGGGTGATGGAGATGCTCCAATGCTGGTCGATGTGTTGGTCACACACGTAAACACACATGTCAAAGCTAATAAACTAATCTAGTGCTATTGTCTACACTGCTAAGTTGCTCTGCTCCACAAGCTGGGACCTATGGGTAGCCAGGTTCAATTCTTGGTCCAACCTGAAGGCCGGGCATGGTCGCATGTGCTTGTAATCCCAATGGCTCAGGGAGACTGAGGCAGGAGGATTATGACACAGAGAGACCCTGGCCAGAAAAAGAAAGAAAGAAAAAAAACTAATAAAACTTTTCATGTAAGACTCGTGTTTCAGGTCAAAGCAGCCTCGAGACTCCCCACCTTGAGCAGCTGGTCCTCAGACTCTCTGACTCAGTTCTGACATAGAGTCACTTGACGACATGTCTACTATTTCTCTGTCTCTCCAGGAAAAAAAATGAGGCAGGAAAACTCATGTCCTCACTGCCAGTTGAGAAAGGCCTGGCTCCTTCTAGTCCTTAGATACACCCTTCCTCCCACCTTGGCTCAAGGTACTGAGCTGTCTGACTTGCCTTAGGACAAGCTTGAAGTTTCCAAACAGTCCCAGGTTTCAGAATGCTTTTTTGAAAAGCCCGTTTCACTTATAAAAAAAAAACAACAACAACACCTTAGAAGATCCAAGCGATTTATTTTTAAGAGATTTTTAAAGTGCTCTAAATCACCAATACTTCCCGGCAGGGTCTGATGTAACACTCGGCCATCATTATCAATCAAGGTAGCCGGTCTGCAGTGAGCAGGGCACCAAACAAAGCAAGAGGCACAAATTAAGGACGTTTTCTGGGCTAAGCCCCTGGTGGGCAGGGGCCCTGTCTGGCTAAATTGCTTTGTGCCACCCAGAAGGGAAGAAACGAGTGGTTTTTTATCTTCACGATGGCTACGTGCTGGCCGCAGGCCTGCTGGAGTGAGCAAAGGCCAGAGCTGTCTCGGGTGTTTGACAGAAGATTTTCTTGGGGGTAACTGAAGACCTAAATCCACAAGCAGGTTGAAATTTCCTCGCAATGGAATCATGGAAAATAGACTAGAATTGCCTCTGAGCTCCAAATGCCTCACAGAACTCACATTGATTTCTTTATGATTCTTGAAAGGCACACCATCCATTCCTAATGGTTCCAGAAAAACTGAGGAAGGCACATCAGTTTTAGAGAGAGAAGCAGCTCCCCATACCCAGGGCCCCCAAAGAAGCCCACTGTTCCTCTGCTCACCTTCCTAGCCCTCTATTATCCCAACTGCATTTTCCTGCCGGTGCTGGCCTGTGTTTGAAGAGCGATCGCCAAGCAAAACAGCTGTGTGGGTCTTCCTTTCTCCTTCTTTTCTTCTCTCCCTCTTCCCTTCTCCCTCCCTCCCTCTATTCCTCTCTCTCTCTCCTCTCCTCTCCTCTCCTCTCCTCTCCTCTCCTCTCTCTCTAAACCTTTTACACTGCGGTTGAACAAGCCCCTGGATAAAGACTTTATCCAAAAACCCCCTCTTTAAAGTTATTTCAAATTTCTCTGCAAGGCTTTCAGAAATCTGTTTGTTTGAGGGCAGAATTAGATGTGACCGGCGTTTTATTGTGACATAAAACCATATTTCTTCCCTGGAAGATTAAAAAATAAAATCGGTTAATAAGAAAAGCTGTCAGCAACAGAAAATGGCTGACATAATCCGTTTATCCTCCGAGCAATAAAGATATTGGTCCTTGGGAGTCTATCCTCTCTCTCATGTTATTTCGCCCAAAACATTATCTTCCCAGCATTCTGATGGATTAAGAAGTCATATGGGAGATAGCAGGGAAATGACAGATACAAAAAAATATATAATATCCTTTCATTTCCCCTCCTCCCTCCACACTCACTCCTATTCCCCCACCGTCTCCCTCCCCCACCCAAAACACACACACACACACACTTTATTTTCCTCTCGTTTCCCTCTGCCTGACACCCTCCCATTTTTCTCACCCTTTGGAAAAGAAATAGATCTTCCTTTACCCACAATTCCCATGCTCTGATAATCCTAATAGGGGTGATGATGCAAAGTGGCACCGAAGTCCGAACCTGTCGTGCGTGTGCGCGTGAGACTCGCAAACATCTACAAAGACACAGATCACCAAATGAAGAGATGAACCCTCGATAAGGGTATTGAACACCTAGAGAGAGTGAGAGTGAAGTATATCTAGCCACCCTGCTAGATTTTTAATCTAGGATTTCTGACAATAGCATAAATTTCAAGAACAAGGCTGAAGGCA
This sequence comes from Tupaia belangeri chinensis, assembly GCF_000334495.1. Classification (NCBI taxonomy): domain Eukaryota; kingdom Metazoa; phylum Chordata; class Mammalia; order Scandentia; family Tupaiidae; genus Tupaia; species Tupaia belangeri. The sequence goes on from NW_006209676.1 coordinate 299,182, forward strand.
GCACCCGCTATAGGAAACAATGAAAAAAAGCTTTGGAGAGGCTACAATTAAAATATGCTTTGGGTTTCAGGGGATTATAGAAACTATTTAAAAAGAAAAAAGTACCATGTGGCTAAACTTGTTCTTTTTTCTCATTTTTATTTTCCTCAATTAATGATGTCACACCATTTTTCGTCATCTGCATGCAGACTGTTCTGCACAGTAGTCTGTTTATACTACTGTAGGGAGAAGTTCTGGAGACTACCCGTCAAAACCTTCTAGATACTTTTTAAACTGCCTTACAGATAATCCCTAGACCCCTTCCTGGGACCTGAAGGAGGGATAATAAGAATGCAAACGGAAGCTGAGCAATGTCCCTGCAAGGTTTTCCTTTCCTCCTCTGGCCACCCACATTCATTGAGGTATAACTGACAAATAAAAACATTTATATATATATATTTTTTTGAGAGGTTTTCACTATAGGGCACATGCGCTCGCCAGACAGAGAGACAGAGAGAGACAGAGAGACAGAAAGCGAGAAATCACCTCCCCCAGGGGGGATGGTCACACCACAATCCCTTCTCCTCCGTTCTCCTCTCGAGATCTTCGGCATGCACACACACGCACCCGGTGTAAGTTCTAAGCCACCAGGTCCAGGACGTGAACCACGGTCGACTATGTGGGAATCTAGCGACATAGCCATTACGCCAACTGCTGGTTCCCAACATTTATATTTCTAAGGTGTATGATGTGATTATTTGATACACGTGTACATGGTGAAATGATTATGGTTATTACAAGCAATTAATGTACATTCTTCTGAGGGACCATCATTTTCTAAACATTTTTTTCTTTTTCTTTTTTTTTGGAGAGGTTTTTGCTATAGGGCGTGTGCGCTCGCCAGACAGACAGAGAGAGACATAGAGACAGAAAGCGAGAAATCACCCCCCAGGGGGGATGGTCACGCCGCAATCCCTTCTCCTCCATTCTCCTCTCGGGATCTTGGGCACGCACGCACACGCGCCCAGCGTGAGTTTTAAGCCACCGGGTCCGGGACACAAACCGCGGTCGACTACATGGGAGTCCAGCGACATAGCCATTACGCTAACTGCTGGTTCCCTGTTTTCTAAACATTTTGAAAGTCAGTTTCTAGAAACCTCTAATTATGGGAGTGTTACTCTCTTCCACCTGAATTTCATGATACTCTTTTCTACCTCACCACTTTTCTCAGGTGAAAAACCAGCACTTTGGTCAGTTTTATACATTTTTTTCAAACAGCGAAATGTTTAGAGTGCTACTAGCCAAGTTTTGGTTGTGTCTCATCGGAATGCGACCAGATGAGTTTACTGCTGGGTAACGTGTACTGTCTTTAGTAAAATGACTACCAGCTGTGGAAGGAATAGAACTACCAGGAGACAGCGAACAGATAAATGGTTGTGAAATGGAGGATTTCTGGAAATTATTTTCAGCATATACATGAGAGTGGGCAATTACGTTTGTATGAATGTAAGCATACACATGTATTCAGTAGGTTAAACAATCTAAAATATATCATTTACAATTATTTTTAAATTTTACCAGCCCCTCCTCACCTAAGTCACTACAAATGAAAAATAATAAAATTCTTCATGTTTCTAAAAGCATATCCCTAAGTTTGTCTATGACTATAATGACGTCACTTGAGTTCAGGGATGAGAATGGACCAGGTAAAGAGTAAGAAAAGAGGTAAGGGGACCAGCAGTTAGCGTAATGACTATGTCGCTGGACTCCCACGTAGTCGACCGCGGTTCAAGTCCCGGACCCGGTGGCTTAAAACTCACGCTGGGCGCATGTGCGTGCGTGCCCAAGATCCTGAAAGGAGAATGGAGGGGAAGGGATTGCAGCGTGACCATCCCCCCTGGGGGGTGATTTCTCGCTTTCTATCTCTCTGTCTCTCTCTGTCTGTCTGGTGAGCGCATGTGCCCTATTGCAAAAACCTCTCCAAAAAAATAAGAAAAGAGGTAAGGTGAGGAAGAAGGAGGATGTGGTTTGGGATTTTATTCCATAATTTACCTTTTTTATTTATTTTTTCCTTTTTGGTCAAAGCATTTGATAATTTGCAATAAAATGCCATCAAGATTTCAGAAAACAATTTTTATTCTTTCAATTCCTATATGTCTACCAATTTATATCTTTCTACAACAGATGTTTTTGAGGGACCATAATTATCTATACATGTTGAAATCCAATTGCTAGAAGCTTCTAATTATGGGAATGTACAAGATGCACTTCCATAAAAAAATGACGATAACCACTCAAGACAAATACACACATTTTATTAAAGCCAAACCTCTTTATTTGAGTAGCTATAAAACCAAATGTTAAGCAAATGTGTACAGCAATTAAAGACAGGGAGTAAATTCATGAACCACATTTACTGAAGCTAAATGTTTAACTGAAGGAAAAATTGTTTCTCAATTACAGGCCTGTAGTAGGTAAAAGCTGCTTGAATTTTAAGCGTGTCTGAATTCTATACCGTTAGGCTGGATTTGTCAAATATTTCCATGTGATACTATTAATAATTAAAACAAAAACTCTGTTAAATTTCCACTTTGACTATTGACCATGCCTAAAACACAGTTCATTTGTTACTTCATTGGGTATGTTATTGTCAGTGTGTTAAACTAGGCATCATAAATCATTCTAGTATGAGGTTTAATATGGCCACAAGCCACTACTAGGGAGTGACGAGGAATAGGTTGGAGTTGATTACAAGTCTGGATTATATTCTTCACCTGTAACATATATTCCTTTTTCTTTCAACAAACATGTATTGAGTACTCACTGTGCACCAGGTACTAATGACAGGCACTAGGAATTTTCAGATAAACAGACAAGGTGACTGCCTTCTGGAATACCACAAAGTAGCAGGGGAGCTGACCAGAGACAGGCAATGATGTCTTAGTGCAGGAAGTCCTCTGACAGAGGAGGCAGGGCCTGGGAGCGCAGGGGTCATCCTACAGAGGTCAAGAGGACTCCAGGCCAACGTGGGGCAGTGCCACGGAAGCCTCTTCTTCACACACCACTGACTTTCTTGGCTACCTATCATCACCCTGATTTGAGGATACCGAGGCCAGCGTTTTGTCCCTTCCAGAACTTTCCTAAAGGAAATTTTGCAGGAGTCTCTCTGGTAAACCCATACTATACTGCTGTTTATGATGTTCCTGCTCTTCTACTTTAGTGGCCCTGATAAGCGCAAACTTTAAAATGGGACAGGTTAAATATAAGTAAAAATACTCTCTTTAAAACTTTTAAAACAAAGAATTGTCAGATAATTTTTTATTACAAAAATTACAGCAGCAAAAACATTCTAAATACCCTTGTTGTCTCCATCACAACATTGATCACACTGTGTGGAAATGTACTCTGTCTCCCCCATGGTCCTGGGAGGTCCTTGAGAACTGGGGTGGCTCAGGATGGGAGGCGTACAACGGCCTGTGACACTTAATTGAATGGAACCTTTTTCTAACTAATGGAGAAAGTGAGTCCTCAATGTTTGACAATAATTCCACTTGTCAATAACACTTTTTTTCCCATGGTGGTCATAGCAAGATTTTTGAACCAGTTGTGGAATGGATTTTTCTATTTAATTAAATATGTGTTTTTTACAGAATATTACCAGAGGTACTTTTTGGAGTCACCGATTTTAATATGAAATTTTAGAATATAATATAATTAATTGAACACTAAAGATGAATGAACAGGATTAAAGTGTTGATGATTCAGAAGTCGGTTCACAGTGACGATCGCCTATCACCTGATTTAAGGGTGTGCAAATGCCTGCTAACCTCATGTTCTCAGTGAGTTGTCACTGGAGTAAGAGGCGATTTTAAAATGGAACTCCAGATTTGTTCAGGTCTCTCTGTCTTCTCCTGCAAGCTGATTGGCAATTTCTTTACTCAGAGAACTTCCTGGTCATTTGACTGAGCACACTTAGTAGTATAGTGTAAGGATATGTGTGTCTGTTTTTTAAATAAAGAAATTACTGTGTTCTGGAAACTCTACTAAGCACTCATTTAGTTCTTGCAACAATGCTATAAGGTTTTACACTACTACTATAGCCAATTTACAAATAAAGAAATTACAACTTGGAGCTTATTTGCCCGGTATTGTAACACTAGGACTTCTCAGAGCTACAGCTGGAATGTCCTGTCTGATTTCAATGTTCTTATTCTTTTTTCTTTTTTTTTTTAAAGAAGTTTTTGCCATAGAGCAAAACTGGAGAGAGAGACGGAGACAGTGAGAAGGAAAATAAGAAATCACTCCTGGGGGGAGTGGGGGAAGGTCACACCACAATCCTTCTTCTCCATCCTCCTCCTGGATCTTGGGCATGCATGCACAGGAGCTCGGCACGATTTTCAAGCTACTAGGTCCAGAACTCAAACCATGGCTGGCCATGTGGGAGTCCAATGCTATAACCACTACGCCACCTGCTGGCCCCAATTCTTAACTTTTTTTTTAATAGAGATTTTTGCTATAGGGTGCGTGCACTCGCCAGAGAGACAGAAAGTGAGAAATCACCCCCCAGGGATGGCCATGCCACAATCCCTTCTCCTCCATTCTCCTCTTGGGATCTTACGCATGCATGCACACAGGCCCAGTGTGACTTCTAAGTCGTCAGGTCTGAGACTTGAACCAGTTGACTACGTGGGAGTCCAGTGACATAACCATAATGCTATCTGCTAGCTTCCTAGCTCTTACTATTAATTACTATTCCATACTACCTCCACTGTGCTGCTTTAGAGAAATGTTATGTAAGCCTTGTAGAAGTTAATAGCCTCTTCCTAGTTGCTTAAAACTTGCAAGAAAAATATGAATGCTATCCTCAGAGCCTTTTCTCAACTTTTTTCCCCACTGAGACCTTTCAGGGCATCTCTAATCCACTTTTCTTGTTAATCCAGTGTTTTTTTTCTCCCCTGCTGTATGTACAAGTCTAAAGCCAGGCAGATCCTGGTCAGTAAGTAAGGATCTGCCTGTGCTGGGCTCTGTGCTAGATGGCAGAAGGAGTAAAAATGAATGTTGAGAAGAAGAGTCCAAGTAGGGTGCAGTTCAAAATAAAAGAAAAAACAAAAACTCCATATCATGGATAACAAGGTAAAATAAAGAAACAGAGAAACTAATCTGACTTCCAAGATTAAGGTCAAACTTTATCCACCTGACTTCTCTTCATCTTTATTCCTTCAAGGAATGTACAATGACTAGATAGAGGAGGTCTTCATTATGTAAGAGAAGTTCTTGGAAAGTTCTTTCTGCATCTCTGTCTTTTTTTATAAAAGAAGAATTTATTTAATTTTACTTACTATTATTTAAAAATTTGCTATAGGGCATGTGTACTCTCCAGAGACAGACCGAGAGAGAAAATGATAATGAGAAATGAAACCATGAGGGATTGAACTGGGACTTGAACTGCAGTCAACTATATGGGAGCTCAGCACCTCAAATACCATGCCACCTCTAGGACCCCTTTCTTCATTTCTTAACTTCTTTTATTTTTAATTCCACTTTATTATTATTATTCTTATTTTAAAAAATTCAAGTGCTATATACATCATTTGGCTTATAAAGAGAATTTACCCATCATAAAATACACCTCAGATCAGACCAGTTGAAAATACTATACACATTATTATCAACAGGTAATAAACCATTTTTGTGTCCCACAAATGTCTTGCCTCTATTTTTTTCTCCCTGATTTCCTTCCCTATACTCTTCCCCTCTCTCACCCTCTTTCCACACTGTCTCTAGTGTCCATAACTTTTATGCCCTCCAATCTTTCAATCTCTACCATAGTGTGTGGAGAGTCAATGTATATTAAGTGGAGACGTACAATGTTTCTCTTTCATAGCCTGACTTGCCTCACTCATCTATAAATCTTCCACATTTGACCACTCTATCAAATGCCAGGGTCTTGTTATTTTTTATGACTGAGTAGTATTCCGTAGAGTATATATACACCACACTTTTCCAATCCATTCATCAGTTTGTGGACATTTAGGTTGGTTCCATGTCTTGGCAATTGTGAATAATGCTGCAATAAACATTGATGTGCAATCACTTTTCTGACTGAGCGTTCTCCTGCCTTTTGGGTAAATACCCAGAAGTGGGATTGCTGGATCAAATGGTAGTTCTATTTGTAGATCTTTGAGGAACCTCCATATTGTTCTCCACAGTGGTTGAACTAGTTTACATTCCCACCAACAGTGTAGGAGGGTTCCCTTTTCACCACATCCCCGCCAACACTTATCACTTTTTATATTCTTAATCTTTGCCATTCTGACAGGGGTTAGGTGGTATCTCATTGTGGTTTTTATCTGCATTTCCCTTATGATGAGGGATGTCGAGCATTTCCTCATATGCTTTTTGGCTGTTCGTATGTCTTCCTTAGAGAGACTTTTGTTCAGCTCACTTTCCCATCTTTTAATCGGGTCCGAGAGAGAAAATGATAATGAGAAATGAAACCATGAGGGATTGAACTGGGACTTGAACTGCAGTCAACTATATGGGAGCTCAGCACCTCAAATACCATGCCACCTCTAGGACCCCTTTCTTCATTTCTTAACTTCTTTTATTTTTAATTCCACTTTATTATTATTATTCTTATTTTAAAAAATTCAAGTGCTATATACATCATTTGGCTTATAAAGAGAATTTACCCATCATAAAATACACCTCAGATCAGACCAGTTGAAAATACTATACACATTATTATCAACAGGTAATAAACCATTTTTGTGTCCCACAAATGTCTTGCCTCTATTTTTTTCTCCCTGATTTCCTTCCCTATACTCTTCCCCTCTCTCACCCTCTTTCCACACTGTCTCTAGTGTCCATAACTTTTATGCCCTCCAATCTTTCAATCTCTACCATAGTGTGTGGAGAGTCAATGTATATTAAGTGGAGACGTACAATGTTTCTCTTTCATAGCCTGACTTGCCTCACTCATCTATAAATCTTCCACATTTGACCACTCTATCAAATGCCAGGGTCTTGTTGCTTTTTATGGCTGAATAGTATTCCATAGAGTAAATGTGCCACACTTTTTCAATCTATTCATCTATTTGTGGACATTTGGATTGGTTCCATGTCTTAGCAATTGTGAATAATGCTAATAATAATAAACACTGATGTACACGCACTTTTCTGACTGAGTATTCTCCTGTCTTTTTAATATATACCCAGTAGTGGAATTGTTGGATAATATGGTAGTTCTATTTGTAGGTCTTTGAGGAAACCTCCATATTGTTTTTCACAATGTCTGGACCAATTTAAATTCCCAGTGTTGGAGAGTTTCCTTTTCACCACAACACTGACAACACTTATCATTTTTTGTATTTTGAATCTTTGCCATTCTGACAGGGGTTAGGTGGTATCTTATTGTATCTTCCTCAGAGAGTGTTTTGTTCAGCTAATTTCCCCATCTTTTAATAGGGTTAATCATTTTTCAGGGTGTAAGCCGCTTGAGTTCCCTGTGTATTCTGGTTATCGGTCCCTTATCTAAGGCATAGTTTGCAAAAATCTTCTCCCATTCTGAGTGCTGTCAATTCACACTAATTACAGTGTCCTTTGCTGTGCAGAAACTTCTTAATCTGATGTAATCCCACTTGTCTATTTTTTGGATGAGTGTCTGTGCTTTGGGGGTTTTATTTAAGAAGTCTTTGCTTACCCCAATGTCTCCCAGAGTTTCCCCAGTGTTTTCCAACAGTAGTTTTATAGTTTAAGGTCTTATATTCAGAAATTTTTATTCATTTTGAGTTGATTTTTGTTAATGGTGAAAGATGGGGATCCAGTTTTATCTTTCTACAGGTGGATACCCAGTTTTTCCAGCACCATTTCCCACTGGATTGACTGGTATCCTTTGTCAAAACTTAATTGGCTGTGCGTTTTGTGTTTTATTTCTAGGATCTCTATTCTATTCCATTGCTCCACCTGTCTGTTTTTGTGCCAATATCCTGCTGTTTTGATTATCACAGCTTTATAGTATATTTTGGGGTCAGGGAGTGAGATCCCGCCCACTTCACTCTTCTTGCCCAAGATTGCTTTGGCATATGGGGTCTTTTATGAGTCCAGACAAATTCTATGATTGCCTTTTCTAGATCTGCGAAGAATGTCTCTAGCAATTTGATTGGGAATTGCATTAAATATGTAGATTAATTTGGGTAAAATCATCATTTTGATTATATTAATTTTTCCAATCCAGGAATATGGGATGTCCTTCCAGTTTTCTGTATCTTATTCAATATCTTCTTAAAGATTTTTCATAGTTTTCCTTGTAAAGGTCTTTGACTTCCTGAGTTAAGTTTATCCCTACGAATCCTATACATTTTGTAGTTATGGTAAAAAAGATTCCTTTCTTAAGTTCTACCTCAGTCAGCTATTGTTCATATGTAAAAATGCTATAGATTTTTGTAAGTTGATTTTGTATCTTGCCACTTTACTGTATTCATGTATTACTTTGAGAAGTTTTTTCATGGATATCTTTGGAACCTCTATGTACAACATCATGTGATCTGTAAATAAAAATATTTTCAACTCTTTTTTCCCTATTCGAATGCCTTTTATATTATTCTCTTTTCTAATTGCATTAGCTAGGATTTTCAGTACCATATTGAAAAGCAGTGGAGAAAGTGGGCAGCCTTGTCTAGTAACAGTTTTTAGTGGAAAAGCTTCTAGTTTTTCCTCATTCGTTATAATGTTAACTACAGGTTTTTCATATATAGCTTTTATTGTGTTGAGAAATCACCCTACTATGACAATTTTGCTAAGAGTCTTAATCATGAAGGGATGTTGTACTTTGTCAAATGCTTATCTGCATCAATTGAAATGATCATTAAATTAATATAAAATTTTATCTTTCTTTCTGTTTATATGGCGAATTATCTTTATGGTCTTGCATATGTTGAACCACCCTTGCATCACTGGAATAAAGCCTACCTGGTCGTGATGAATAATCTTTTTTATATGTTGTTGGATATGATTTGCAAGTATCTTGTTGAGCATTTTTTGAATCTATATTCTTCAGAGATGTTGATCTGTAATTTTCCGTTTTTGTGATGTCTTTATTTGTTTTGGGAATGAGGATGATGAAGGCTTCATAAAATGCATTTGGGAGGTTTCCTTCCTTTTGGATCTTTAGAAATAGTTTGAGTAGAATGGGGGTTAACTCTTGTTTAAGAGTTTTGTAGAATTCAAAAGTAAAGCCATCAGAACCGGGGCTTTTCTTTGTTAGGTTATTCTAACTGATTTAATTTCATAGCTTGTTAGGGTCTATCCAGGCTTTCTATATCCTCCTGATTCATTCTTGGTAGATTATATGCATCCAATAATTTGTCCATCTCCTTCATGTTCACTTGTTTGTTGGCATAGCGTCACTCATAGTATCCTCTAATGATGTTTTGTATTTCTATTGTGTCTGTTGTAATATTGCCTGTTTCATTACATATTTGATTTATCTGTTTTCTTTCTTTCTTTTTCTTAATCAGTCTAGCTAATGATGTGTTGATCTTGTTAACCTTTTCAGAGAACCAGCTTTTGCTTTCATTTACTTTCTGTATAGTTCATTGATTTCCTATTTCATTTATTTCTGCTCTAATCTTTATTATTTCTTTTCTCCTGGCATTTTTTTTTTTTGAGTTTTGGTTGGCGTTTTTCCAATTCCCTAAGGCATTATGTTAGGCTGTCTATTTGCCACCTTTCCATCTTTTTCTTATGCACACTAACTGCTATGAATTTCCCTCTTATGACTGCTTTTGTGGTGCCCCATAGATTATGGAAACTTATGTACTCATTATCATTTGTTTCCATAAATCTTTTTATGTATTTCAGACTTAATTTCTTTGGTAATTGAGGGGTCATTTAGAAGTAGGTTGCTTAGTTTCCACGTATTTGTGTATTTTCAAGGATTTTTCCTGAAATTAATATCAAGTTTAATTCCATCATGGTCTGAGAAGATGCTGGAAGATGCATAGTTTCTATGCCTTTGAATCTGTAAAGGCTTGATTTGTGCCCTGTCATATGGTCAATATTTAAAAAGGTTCCATATGTGGCTGAGAAAAATGTATATTTTGTGGTCTTAGGGTGGAAAGCTCTATAGATGCCTGTCAAGTTCATTTGATTTACAGTATTATTTAGGTACTATATCTCTCTGTTTATTTTTGTCTAGAAGATCTTTCTAAAGGAGATAATAGGGTCTTGAGATCACCAACAATTATAGTGCTACATCCTATGTCTCCTTTTAGCTCTAGCAGTCTCTCCCTCATGTATTTTGGTGCTCCTGAGTTGGAGTGCATAGATATTTATAAGTGTTATGTCTTCCTGATGAATGAGCCTTTTTACTACTATATAGTGCCCTTCTTTGTCTCTTCTTACAGTTTTTATTTTGAATAATAATAAAAAAATAAAAATTTAAAAAATAATGCTTATTTTGCCTGAAATCAGTATTGTGACTCCAGCTTTTTTATTTCCATTTGCATGGAATATGTTTTTCCAGCCCTTCACTTTTAATCTATGTATGTCTTTATCCATAAGGTACATTTCTTGTAGGCATCAGATAGAGGGTTTCTGGTTTTTTGTTGTTGTTGTTGTTGTTTTCCATTTAGCCAGTCCGTGTCTGTGTATCTTGATTGGGGAATTTAATCCATTTACATTCAATGTTAGTATCAATATTTCCAGACATGTTCCTATCACTAAGTGAGCCATTTTCTTGGTTGTTTTTTTGTTCTCTTATATCTGTCTCTCTGACTTTAATTTTCTTGGTATAGCACTCCCTTCAGAACTTCTTGAAGAGCTGGTCTATAGTAGGTAAATTATCTCAGGTTTTGTTTATAAGAGAATGTTTTTTTATCTTTTCTTCCCATATGAAGGATAATTTTGCTGGGTATAGCAATCTTGGTTGGATTTTTTTTTTAACATTTTTACCATATTTTCCCATTCTTTCCTTGCCTGCATTATTTCCAATGAGAGGTCTGATGATAACCTGATGGGATAACCTTTGTAAGTAACTTCATGTTTCTCTCTTGACAATTTTAGTATCTTGTCTTTGTCTGTGGTTTTAGTCAATCTGGCTATGATGTTCCTTGAAGAAGATCTTCTTGGGTTGATTCTATTTTGAGTTCTTTGTAATTCTTTGGTCTGGATTTATGTGTGCCTCTCAAGGTTTGGAAAGTTTTCTTCTAGGATATCATGGAATAGATTATCAATTCCCTTATGATTTTTTTCACCTTCTAGAATATCAGTTATCTGGATGTTTGAGTGCTTAATGGTATCTAGTATTTTTTGTATATTTTCCTCATTTTTTCTTGGTTATTTTCTCAGTGTTATTCATAATTTTTTTCTAGGTCAGAGGTGTTATCTCTACATTCAAGATTTGAGCTTTGAGATTTGATCTTCTGCATGATCTAATCTGCTTTTAACACTTTTGAGGGAGATTTTAATTTCCCGTATCACAGTCTTCATCTCTAACAATTCTGTTTCGTTTGATTCTTTTTTTTTGGAGAGGTTTTTGCTATAGGGCACGTGTGTTTGTCAGACAGACAGAGAGAGACAGAGACAGAAAGTGAGAAATCACCCCCCAGGGGGGATGGTCATGCCGCAATCCCTTCTCCTCCATTCTCCTCTCGGGATCTTGGGCACGCACATACACGCACTCGGTGTGAGTTTAAGCCACCGGGTCCAGGATGCGAACCACGGTCGACTACATAGGAGTCCAGCGACATAGCCATTACGCTAACTGTTGACCCCCCATTTGATTCTTTTATGGTGTCTATTTCTTCTTTTGAATTGTGAAAGGACTTCCTCATCTCCTAAAGCTCATTGTCTCTTTTCTTTTGCATCTCATTTAGTTTTGTCACTACAAATATTCTGAACTGTTTATCTGACATTTCCATGAGTTCCATTGTGTTCTTTGTGGATCATGAAGAATTTATATTTTTCCTTGGGGGAGAGATATTTTCATGGGTGCTTGTATTTCTTGTGTCTCTACAATGATTTCTTTTTTTTTTTTTTGACAGGTTTTTGTTATAGGGCATGTGTACTCACCAGACAGAGAGAGACAAAGAGACAGAAAGCGAGAAATCACCTCCCGGGGGGGATGGCCACGCTGCGATCCCTTCTTCTCCATTCTCCTCTAGGGATCTTGGGCACGCACGCACATGTGCCTGGCGTGAGTTTTAAGCCACTGGGTCTGGGACGTGAACTGCAGTCGAGCTGGGAGTCCAGTGACATAGCCATTACGCTAACTGCTGGTCCCCCTCTACATTGGCTTCTAATCCTCTGGTGATTTATACATTCTTTACTAAATTCTTCAAGTTAATTCTGAGCATTCAAAGGCATGAAGGAGTAGGTGATGGGTGATCCCTCTGCCTTTCTGCCTCCCTGATGCTTACCAGCAACCTGCACTGTTGTTACTGGTCTTGGATGATTCAAAATCCTCCCAATTTTCTAGAGAACAGGTGTGCCTGAGACTGAGCTACTGAGCTTTAATTGAGTAAGACAAAAGGGATTGCGCAACATGTGTTGGGACACTTCGGAAAACACCGATGTCTTAGAATTCAGAGGCATGTGGTAGGGGATAAGCCATACTCTCTTTGCAGTTCAGTCTCCCTGTGCTGGAACAGATGTCTGGACAGGGCAGGGAGGGGCACAAGGTCTTCTCAAAGTCCTACTCAACACATCTGAGAGTTCAAATGCAAATGTGGGAGGAGATGAGCCATAGTCTCTGCCACATAGTCTTCCAGCTGCAAGTAGCCTGCTATATAGCAAGGCCCTTCACTGAAAAGAATCTTAACTTTCAGTGAAACTCTCTTTACTTTTAGTATCCCATGCAAATGGAAATAAAAAAGCTGGAGTCACAACACTGATTTCAGGCAAAATAGGCTTTATTTTTTACGTTTTTATTTTTTATTATTATTCAAGATAAAAACTGTAAGAAGAGACAATTTTTGTTACTGGGCACATGTGCTCACTGGAAAGAGAAAGAAAGAGAGAGAAAGAGAGAAGGAAAGTGAGAAGTCAGTCCTGGAGGGATGACCACACACAATCCCTTCTCTTCCTTTCTCCTCTCAGCATCGTGAGCATGCATGCACATCTGCCCAGTGTGTTTTTCAGGCTGCTAGGTCTGGGACCTAAACTATGTAGTCAGCCATGTTGGATCCAGCCATCTTAACCATTGTGCCAGTTGGCCCCTCAGATATTTTTAAGAAAAAAAAATTAATAATTGTAACAGTTTTTCTATGGTAGGCTCAAAAGAAATGTTGGATATCTGATATAGCAAGAAAAAGTTTATATCTATAGATTTACATAATTGAAGAGATTGTTTCCAACTTGAAAAAAAAAAGATAAAGCAAAAGCATCTTGTGTTTGGAAAAGTTCGAAGTCTGTTGCACGACTGTACACACACACATGCATACATGTGCCAAATAGAGAAATATCTTTCTGATTGAGAGGGATTGCTTGGAGCATAGCAAAGCTTCTTGTGAAGAAAATAAGTCTTTTATGTGCAAAGAAGTTATCAAAAATGTAAATTCCTTAGATTCCTTCAAGAGTGCTAAAGATATGTCTCCCTTATCACAGCAATTAGAGGCCAGCACATTGAAACTCATGCTGACAGTGAAGAAGGTCATCAGTCTGCGATGACTTTGGACAAGTTTTTGATACCTGAAATGCACATAAGAGGAAGAAATAGATGTTTTTGTTTGGTTGGTTTTTTTGGAGAGGTTTTTTGCTATAGGGTGCATGTGCTTGCCAGAAAGACAGAGAGAGACAGAGAGACAGAAAGCCCAAAATCACCCCCCAGGGGGGGTGGTCACGCCACAATCCCTTCTCCTCCATTCTCCTCTCGGGATCTTGGGCACGCACGCACATGTGCCCAGCATGAGTTTAAGCCACCGGGTCTGGGGCTCAAACCGCAGTTGACTACATGCGAGTCCAGCAACAAAGTCATTACACTAACTGCTGGTCTCAGGGAAGAAATATTCTTGTAAAGAGGACAAGAATATCTAGAATTGCATAAATAAATGATGATACATTCACTTGATAGTGGGAAAAATGCTGTTTTTATCTCTTTAAATCTTATTCTAAATGACACCCACCTTAAATTTATTGTATAGTTTCAATAATCAGAAATAGCAAAATATTTAGCATGTTTTCTTTTATTCATGACAAAGCACTCTTGAGTGCAGTGGTGAAGCCAGATCTCACTTGGTTAACCCACCTCAATGATTGGAATTTAGTCAGAGTACTTAGAAGTTAATGAACTAATCAGATCTGGTGTTAAATCAAATCAGGTAGCAGTAAACATTGAGAGTAAAGGAAGACGGAGGTTCAAGAGTGAAGTATCATTCTCTGGCCAAATCCAGAGTATGCCCATGTCTTATAGACTAAATGTTTGTGTTCCTTCAAAATTCATAGGATGAAGTTTAAACTTCAGTTTGACTATATTTGGAGTGAGAAAGTAATTAAGGTTAGATGAAGCCATAAGGGTGGGTATCTAATACAGTAGGTTTAGTGTCCTGACAGTGAGACACCACTGAGTTTCATTGCTCACTCACTGCATGCACATATGGAGAAAAGACCCTTGTGGCAAAAAGGCAGTTTTCTGCAAGCCAGGAAGAGAGCCCTCACCAGAACCAGAAACCAATCCTGGCAAATCTTTTGTGGTTTTTTTTGTTTGTTTGTTTGTTTGTTTTTTTTGAGAGAGGTTTTCACTATAGGGTGCATGCACTCGCCAGACAGACAGAGAGAGACATAGAGACAGAAAGCGAGAAATCACCCCCCCCCAGGGGGGATGGTCACGCTGCAATCCCTTCTCCTCCGTTCTCCTCTCAGGATCTTGGGCACGCATGCACACGGGCCTGGCGTGAGTTTAATACACCGGGTCTGGGACGCAAACCGCGGTCGACTACGTGGGAGTCCAGCGACATAGCCATTACGCTAACCGCTGGTTCCCAATCCTGGCAGATCTTGATCTGGGACTTTCAGTCTCCACAACTATGAGAAAATCAATGTCTGTTATTTAAACCACCCAATCAACAGCACCTTGCTATGGCAGTCCCAAGATGACGATTGCAGATACTGGGTACCAAGAAGTAGGGAACTCTAGTAGCAAGTACCCAAAACTGCGGAAGTGGTTTCGTAACTGTTTAATTGATAGACACTGGAAGAATTTTGAAGTACATGCCAGAAAAGGCCTAGATTTTCTTAAATAAACTGTCGATAGGACTACAGATGTTAAAATCTTTTGAGGGCTCAGAAGCAAAAGAAGAGAACTTTAGAAGAGCTTCTGTCATCTTACAGAACACATAAAATCACTATGAGCAGAATGTTACTAGATATCTATATATCAAAGGTCATTCGAGTGAAGTTTCAGACACAAATAAGGAATAGTTCATTGCAATTGGAGGAAAGGTGATTCTTATTATAAATATGTGACCCACAATTTGGCTGAACTGTATTCTAATGTTTTGTGGAAAATAGAAATTATCAATAAAGAAATTTGATATTTAACTGAGGAGATTTCTAAACTAAGTATTGAAGGAGCAGTTTGGTTTCTCCTTACTACTTACAGTAAAATGAGAGAAGGGAGAAATTAATTAAAGGACTTATTAAACAATAACAACAAAATAACTAGAACTGGAAGCTTTGGAAATTTCTCAGCCTATCTATACTGCAAAAACGTGAGAAAGCATGTTCTAAAGAGAATATTGAGTGCAGCTGAACAATTTGATAAGGAGACTGGTATGAGTGTGACCCATCCACTCAACTGGTCATCTCTGCAGAACATAAGAATAAGGATGAGGCTGGGACCAGCAGTTAGCATAATGGCTATGTCGCTGGACCTCCCACGTAGTCGACCGTGATTCGAGTCCCGGACCCGGTGGCTTAAACTCACGCCGGGCACATGTGCGTGCATGCCCAAGATCCCGAGAGGAGAATGGAGGAGAAGGGATTGCAGCATGACCATCCCCCCTGAGGGGTGATTTCTCGCTTTCTGTCTCTCTGTCTCTCTCTGTCTGTCTGGCAGGCGCACGCGCCCTATAGTAAAAACCTCTCAAAAAAAAAAAAAAAGAATAAAATGAGGCTATACTAGAAGGAACACTACCAGTATGGACTGAAGGAACAGGATGGGATAATAGAGCTATTTGACTGAGAAAGAATGACCCACCCGATGTGATCAAGAGATCAGAAACGTCATTCCCACCACAGGCATCAGGAGCGCTGTTTTCTCCTCAATATCCAAAGTTTCAGAAGTGTGACCCCTCTTCAGTTTCAGCAAGTCGGGCAGCCCTCACCCACTGTTTCATGAGTGGGGCCACCTTACAGAGCAGTGGAAGTGATGCTGCTAACCCCTTAGACCTAGAGGGCAGAGAACTGAACCATAGAGGATTCTTCTTTTTTTTAATATAATTTAATTTTAATTTCTTTTATACGTTCAATCACATATATCACTTAATTTGTAAATTGAATGTTCCAACATAAATACATTTCTCACCAGTCCAGTAGAGGATACTATACACGTTATCATCAACAGATAATCACCCATTTCTTTGTCCCATAAATATCTTGCCTGTTTTTCTCCTTAATGTCTTTCCTCAGACTCTCCTCCTTCTCACACCCTCTTCCCACACTGTTTCTGGTATCTATAATCATTTTCTATGTTTCTATCTCCTCTAGTCATTCAGTTTCAGCCATAGAATGCAGGGAGTCAGTATATACTAAGCAGAGACATTCTTCTTCTTTTTTTTTTTTTTCTTTAGAGGGTTTTGCTATAAAGCTTGTGCGCTCGCCAGCCAGACAGAGAGAGACAGAGACAGAAAGCGAGAAATCACTCCCCAGGGGGGATGGCCACACCGCAATCCCTTCTCTTCCATTCTCCTCTCGGGATCTTGGGCACGCACGCACACGCGTCCGGCGTGAGTTTTAAGCCACTGGGTCCGGGACACAAACCATGGTCAACTACATGGGAGTCCAGCGACATAGCCATTACGCTAACTGCTGGTCCCAGCGGAGACATTCTTAAGCCTAAAGATCTCATGGGATTTGCCTTTCTGGGCTTTGGACTAGGTTGGAACTCATTACTTCTTATTTCCTATTTCTACTTTTTGGAATAAAATGTCTATACTATGTGTGTCTCACTATTGTATTTAGAAGCACACAACCTGTCTGGTTTCACAGGTTCTCAGCTGAAGAGCAATTTTACCTCAAGATGAATCATATCTCTTGAGTCTCACCCATATCTGATTTCCATCTTCAGATGAGACTTTGTCATTTAAATTTTAAGATTGATGCTGGAATGAGTTAAGACATTTGGACCTATTGGTATGGAATGGGTGTATTTTTCATGTGAGAAGGACAGAAATTTTGGAAGGTCAGGGTTAGAATGTTATAGACTAAATGCTGTGTCCTTCCAAAATTTGTATGTTGTTGCTCTAAACCTTGGGAAGCTACATTTGAAACTGATATCTCTAAAAAAGTAATTAAGGTTAAATGAGGTTATAAATGTGGAGTTGTGATTCAATAAGATTAAGGCTTTCATAACAAGAAACACCAGAAAGCTGATCCATGCATAGACACTAAGGAAAGGCCGTAAGAGGACAAGTCAAGAAGGCAGTCACCTGCAGGCCAGAAAGAGCCTTCACTAGAAAATGAATTTGTCAGTCTTGGACTTCCCAGCCTCCAGAACAGTAAGAGGGAAATTTCTGTTGCTTAAGCTACCCAGTCTGTGGTATTTTGTTATGATAGCCCAAGATGACTAATATGTCATGTTAAATGACAGATTAACTGAAACTGAAAGTCCAGGTCTGGCCCTGTAGCACAGTAGTTAAGTGCTGTGCATATGGACGTGGATCACACATGGCTAACTATGGTTTGAATTTGGGTGTTGGCAGCTTGAAAAACATGCTGGGCACATAGGTGTGCATGTCCAAACTCCTGATAGGATGGAGAAATGCCAGAAAAATGAATAACAATGTAACCATGCC
This sequence comes from Tupaia belangeri chinensis, assembly GCF_000334495.1. Classification (NCBI taxonomy): domain Eukaryota; kingdom Metazoa; phylum Chordata; class Mammalia; order Scandentia; family Tupaiidae; genus Tupaia; species Tupaia belangeri. The sequence continues at coordinate 317,172 of NW_006209676.1, forward strand.
TCATTGGGGGGTTTCTTTCCCCAACTCCTTCTTTCCTTCCTCTAACAAGTGCACATGTTCTTTGGCAACAATAAAAAAAGAAAGATAGAAAGTCCATAGAACTTTTGTAACTGGAGTGAGAGTAAAGTACAAGGTCAGCTTATCCAGTAATGATGCCAAAGGTTATTCATGGAAGAGTATACCTTTGGCTTATGAGGGTGATTTAAAACAAAAGAAAAAGGCAGTATCTTTCTACTATTACTTATGTTTCACTATGTCCACTGTAATTTTTAGTCTACATTACTATAAGTGAATTCTATGTCATTCCTAACCCAAAAATGACAGAAAAATATTTTAAAACTGAAAGAGTCACTCAATTACCAGAAAGTTAAGCTTGGAATTACCAAGTGTAAGAGAAAATGTGGATCCGTAGGAACTTTGTTACACAATGATCATTTGACTGTAATTTAGAATAATCAACATTTTAGCATTAGCTATTAAAGTTGACTGTTCAGCTGCCCTATAACTTCTGACTCTACTTCTCAACATATATAATTTCTTTCATGTGTACGGAAAAAAGAATTTTATAGCAACATTGTTCACAGTTCACAGTAACCAATACTTACAAGCAGCTGACATGTCATCAATAAGAGACCAGATGAATACACAATGGTATTATATTCACAAAATGGAATGTTTCACAGTAGTCCAAACAAATAAACTTCAATCCCCAAACTATAAAGGTTAATTTCACCAGTATTGTAGAAAGGGAAAACAAAAGTCCCAAAATGATTGTACACACTAATAACA
>NW_006209676.1:318251-358825 GCF_000334495.1 Tupaia belangeri chinensis
TTTCTGCAAAGGCAAAAATCATAAAAGTAAACTGTCTATGATATATAGGTGCATTGAAACTATATGACAAAAAAAGCAAAGGAATGATGAAAATGGAATCCAGAAAAACATGTAGAGGCAAGAGGATGGGTGGATGAGAGAATCTATACTGTTAGATAAAGTTTACTTCAAACATTTAGCTTTGAGGAAGTAGGAAGAATGTAAGAAATGGAGGGGGAGAGAAGAGAAAGAAGGGAGGGAGAAGAGGGAAGAAAAGAGGAAAAGTTTTGGTGACGTGCCTAAAACAGCACAAGATATTGTGCCTCTATGTTCCCTGTCTTTTTTTTTTTTAAGAAGCAGAAAAAAACTTGTAATGGCCTCCTAATTAGGCCTACCCTTGTACTAAGACTGCAGTTACGAATGTCCCAGACAGGAAGCTATGCTTTAGACCTTCCTCCAATGTCAACTGGCTTGCTGAGTTAGCCCCTGAGCTAAGAATCGTCTCTGGTGCTATCTTCTGAGCAGTGCTGTCTACTCTGCTATCCCTAGTACGTTGCTGTGTTGCCCTATGAGTGACACCTCATGTCCTCTGATTAACACCATGTTCGCTCACCTTGGAGGCTACTTATCAGAGAGCTGCTTAGGGGAGCTTTGGTTCATCCTTAATTGAAAATGAATATTGGTAGCTCTGATAGTAGAATGAATTTAGGGTTGTATTGAATGCAACTTTAGAGTACCAGGAAGGACTTTTCTCACGTGGTCTGAGAAATTATTTATTTCTTTAAAAAAATATATAAGCCATGTGTAAGTGCAAATTATTCACTAAAAATTAAAATAATAAACAGAGTAAAAATGCAAATTGCCTTTCACCACTATCACCATCCACTAACCGCCGCCTGTACTCTCTGCTCCCAGGGGGTCGTCACAGTGTGAGGGGCTCTTGTGAGCCTCTCCTTTATGGTGTTTTGACACTAAAGAAGAGAACATATGATGTGTTCCAGGCTAAACCTGTCATGTGTCATATGTTTCAGTCACAGGAATTAGTTTAGGAGTGGGCATGTGCTCCAAGTAGGGCTGTCCAGATTCCATTTCTAGGATGGATGTTCTGGTGCTGGGGAAAAGAAGTCCTCCTGTTACAGTGGCTAAACATGCCCATATAAACCAGAAACCATCAGTGACCATCTCCCCTAGACCTGGAGAAGTCGAACATACATGAGAAATAGATTTGAGGGCCACAGAAAGAGAAAGCCTCCCTGAGATTGTTTGAGCCTTGACTCTCACTGGAATTCAAATTCACTAGGTTACAGAGAAGTATGTGTTGCTTAAAATTTAGAGTGTCGGAGCCAGCAAGTGATGTAGTGGTTAAGGCATTAGACTCCCATGTGGTTGGCAGTAGTTCAAGTCCCGGACCTGGCAACTTGAAACTCATGCCAGGTGCATATACAAGCATGCCCAAAATCCTGAAAGGAGAATGGAGGAGAAAGGATTACAGTGTGGCCATTCCCCTGAAAAGTGAATTCTCACTTTCTGTCTCTCTGGTGAGTGTGTGTGCTCTATAGCAAAAATTCTCTTGAAAAAACTCCACAACTTAAAATCCAAAGAAAAAAAGATTCTATATCTTTTTTTTGTGTTTAAATATGTACATGTACAAATTTGGAAAATAATCATGTATATATACATATAAGAATAATACTATATGTGTTATTCAGTAATTTTTTTAAAATCTAATGATGTATCTTGAAGATATTTCCAAGTCAAAATATGAAGTTCTATTTTATTCATTTAAGTAAAGACTATATAATATTTCATACTATGTGTGATGGTTAATTTTATGTGTCAACTTGACTAGGCCATGTGGTGCCCAGAAATTTAGTCAAACATTATTCTGGATGTGTCTGTGAGGATGTTTCTGAATTAGATTAACATTAGAAGTAGAGCAAATTGTCCTTCCTAATGTAGGTGGGCCTCATTCAATCAGCTGAAGGTCTGAATAGAACAAAAGGGCTGAAAAAAAGAGCATTTATTTTGCCTAACTCCCTTACAGATGGAACATAAGTTCATTCCTGCCTTCACACTTAAACTAAAACATTGTCTGTTCTGGGTCTCAAGCTGACCAGATTTCACACTGGAACTATTCCATCAGGAAACAGGTGCTACAATCAGCTCTTTTTGGTCTCCAGCTTGCTTACTAAAGATCTTGAAACTTCTCGGCCTCTAGAATAGCACAAACCAATTTCTCAAAATAAGTCTCTTTATATATTATATATAATTTGTATATTATATTATATTGGTGCTGTTTCTACAAGAAAACAGGCATTTCTTTGACCACTCCCCAGTTATATAATTTACATTGTTTTCAGTGTGCTTATTTTAAACAATACTAAATCCATAATACTGGTATGAATTTATTTCTTATGAGAGAGAGTCCCAGAAGCAGAATAGAATTTAAATTTTTACTTTTTGATCTGTGTAGCAAATGTCCTTTGCATAAAGGTTTTTCTGGCTTTTATTGTCACCAACAGTGTATCACAGTAGCTATTTTTTCTACACTCACATGCACATTGGATATTTAAAATATTTTCACTTAATAATCTGAAAGGTAAGATGTTGATGTGTCATTGTTATTTAAAATTGAATCTATCTGCTTATTTTTATATTTTCTGGATTACGAATGAAGTTGAGTTCCTTTCCATGCCTTTATTTTCATTTCTCTTTCCATGAAATACTTTTTAACATAAATTTTTTATCAAGTAATTTGCCCTTTTTCTGCTAATTAGTAGTGGTTTTTGTCATTATTGATATTAATGTGTATTTATTTCACAGGTTGCAAATATTGGCACCTAGCCCAGACTTTTTCCTATTGTTTATGACATCTTCCTAGGGGAAGTAGTGGTTTGCTCTGGAATCAGATAGCCTATGTTCAGACTTCATTTCTGCAAACTATTAGCCGTCTAGCCTTGAGTAAAATCATTTAAGCTTTCTAGGATTTACTTTCTTCTCTTAAAGTAGGGATCGCAGCAGTATCCAGATAGATCATTACATTCTTGTGAGTATTAAATGAGGTAATTTACAAAAAGTGTTTAGCACACTGTCTAGAACATTGAAAGTGCTCAACTAATTGTAATTATTATCTTTCTTACAGATACTATGTCATTTTGGTGAATACCTTTCAATGTAATCACGTCTATGAGATTCAAGCTAGATAGAATGTCTTTGGTCACAAGAAACAGGAAACCCAACTAAAAAGATGGCCTCAAAATAATCAAGATATATTTTCTGAATAACAAATCCAAAGGTAAAAACTATCTCCAGCACTGGCTATTTTAGTGGTTCAACAAAAATCTAGATTCTTTTACACCTTTGCCATCCTTACTATGTTGCATTGGGTAGGCTCCTATTATAGGGACAAATCAGCTGTCACATTTACATGCATCACATCCAGATACAACATCAAGTTGAAGAAGAGGAGTTTTTTTTTTTTGAGAGGTTTTTGCTATAGGGCACAAGCTCTCGCCAGAAATACAGAGAGAGACAGAGAGATAGAAAGCCAGAAATCACCCCCCAGGGGGGATGGCCACTCCGCAATCCCTCTCCTTCATTCTCCTCTGGAGATCTTGGACACGTGCGCCTGGCGTGAGTTTAATCTACCAGGTCCAGGACTCAAACCGTGGTTGACTACATGGAGTCCAGTGACATAGCCATTACACTAACTGCTGGTCCCAAAAGAGGAGTAATTTCTTCTTCATCTCTTCCCAAGAGTGAGAAAATCTTTCTCAAAACTCCTCCCAACTCGGGAACTAGCAGTTAGCATAATGGCTATGTCACTGGACTCCCACGTAGTCAACCGTGGTTCGCGTCCCGGACCCAGTGGCTTAAAACTCATACCGGGCGTGTGTGCGTGCGTGCCCAAGATCCCAAGAGGAGAATGGAGGAGAAGGGATTGCGGTGTGGCCATCTCCCCTGGGGAGTGATTTCTCGCTTTCTGTCTCTATGTCTCTCTCTGTCTGGCTGGCGAGCACAAGCGCCCTATAGTGAAAATCCCTAGCAAAAATCTCTCCAAAAAAAAAAAAAAAACAACTCCTCCCAACTCTACCTTTTATGTTTAATTGGCTAGAACTGTTTATGCCCAAACAGTAACTAATGAGAGGAATGGAATGAAATTATTCATAATTTAATTGAGATTTATCTCCAGAGAACATGGAGAGGAAATAGATGCACAAACAGGATCAGAAGTTAGCTGTGATATCAGGATTAGAATTAGCTACATAAAGTAAAATACCAAACTAAAGAGCTTTAAAAATGTAGAAATTTAGTTCTCTCTTATATGAAAAAATAGCCAGAGATAAGCACTTTAGGACTAGTAACCATGATTCCCCTGCCATTTGGATTTGGGTTTCCTATAGGTTCCATTCTAGTACCCTAAATTCTAGTTTTTATTGCCAAATTTGCTCCATGGTCCAGAATGGCTGCTAGAGCTCCGGTCATCATAAGCATATTCCACACAGGAAGAGAGGGAGGGTAGAGGGCAAAATGGTAAAATGATGCCACTTCAAGTTGAATCAATCTCTTTTAAGAAAGTTTCCCAAAAGCTCACCACACAGCCTTAATATGAATTGTCCACTTCCTAGCTGCAAAAATATACTTGAAAATTAGTCATTTCACTGGGTACATGACTGCTGAGGCTAATATTTGGATTCTATGAGAAAAAGAAGTAGGAAAAATAAATATTGAATAAGCAATTATTAGTATCAATATCTACTGTGGTCAGCAAAGATGAAAGATACGATGACTTTGGGTGAAAAATGAAAACATTTGGAGTACTTTTTTTCCTTTGTGATTTGTTTAGGAAGTCTTTCCACATCTACACATTAATAATTTTATTCCCTTTTCTGGCATGCCATCTTTTATTACAGAGGCTGAGAAGGTAAAAACTACATTTTTAAAACTCCCTTGTGACTTGAATTCAGGAGTGATTCAGGTCCCGCCAATTACACTTCCTCATAGGAGATTTGGAAGCTGGCTATCCAGTTAGAAAAGTTATGGGTGTCAATAGGCTGGTACAGGAATCCATTCGCCCACTGTTGCATTGAAAGCGGCTTCCTTCACTGTAGATTGTAGCTGAGATGGTGAATTTCTGAGGTGAGTCATCATTTTTCCGAGTATGACAGAGATAGAAGATTCCCTGGAAGATCACTTCTTCATATTGTTCTAGGAAAATCAACTTAGATTCTACTATTCAGCCCTTTTATAGATTTTTGAAACAACTAACTCTGTGTTAAATTCCCTTTCGCTTAAAGTACCAGTGTGATCTCTATCTTCTATAGTAGAACCCTATGCTATACTGAAGACTGTAAAAGTGTTTACATACATTTTTTGAAACCTTAAATTCTTGGTTTTGATATTTATTTCTTTAATCTATGTAGAATTAATTTTGGTTATGGTATTTGAGCATAATTTAACTCTAAAGTATGACTACTCAATGATCTCAGTACCACTTATTAAATAGTCTATCTTTTTTCTCACTGCATTTTCAATGACACTTTTAATCATGTACTAACTTCTCTTATAAATGGGAACTGATAAATTGAAGAAGAAAATGTTATTGTGTCAGAACAAAAATTATAGTAATATGTAGTGAAATGTATATGATTACGTCTGAATAAAAGGCCTTTCAAACACAGTAAAGAATTTGAAATTTGTTTTGTTCTGTTCTATTTTGTTTTTATTTAGACAGAGTGTTGTATTTTGAGACTTTTTTTTTTCCTGTACAGCATGTGCACTTTCCAGAGAGACAGAGAGAGACAAAGGGATAGAAAGCAAGAAATTATCCTCTGGGGGGATGGTCACGCCACAATCTTTTCTCTTCTCCTCCCGTGATCTTGTGTATGCACACACACACACATCTGGCATGTGTTTTAAGCCACTGGATCCAGGACTTGAACCACAGTTGGTCATGTGTGAATCCAACAACATAAATGCTATACCATCTGCTGGCCCCTGGACAAAGTTGCTTTCAATCAATCTGTATAGTTGGCCTGGTATCAAGATATATTTGATTGATGGACCAGCAGGTGATTAAAGCAGTGGATTTCCACATGGTCAACTGAGGTTCAAGTCCCCAAACCAGTGGCGTGAAAATCACTTGGGGTGCAGGTACATGTATGCCCAAGATCCCAAGAAGAGAGTGGAAGAAAAGGGATCATGGTGTGGCCACCTCCATAGGGGGTGATTTCTCACTTTCCCTCTTTGTCTCTTCCTGTCTCTTTCTAGTGAAAGTACATGTCCTATGACAGAAACCTAAAAAAAATAAAAATAAAAAAAGATACATTTAACTGAAAAAAGTAAGATACGTGGGAGAAGGCCACGTGAAGTTGATAGACCTTCAAATATAGGAGAAGACTAAAACAAAAGCAGAAAATGTCTAGGGAAAATGTCCACTCTCAGTTGCCTTGATTACAGATACCCTTCTTTGTGTCAATTATAATGAGAAGGACATCAAAAAAATGAAATGAGCACTAATAAAAGACAAATCTCCGTGGAGTTCAGTCAGATTTACCTTGGAGAGAGTTCTGAAGACATATGAGTTGGCCAGCAAGCAAAGAAAGAATTGACAAGTAGATGGACTTTGGTGGTACGTAAATATCTCGGATATTGTATATACCTGCTATTTTTCCTCTGATTTGGTCAAGATTTTCAAATTCATGTATTGCCTCAACTGTTATCTCTACCAGAATTTCTTCAGAGAACACAATATAACTCATTTTCCTGCAAAGACTATGTACACTGGCAGGAACCATAATAGTTGCATCTTGCTTGAATCACGTTTTTGCTACTGATAAGGTGGGTCAACAGAAGACTCTTAGAAGTAGAAAAGGTAGTTAACTATAATGTCCCATGGTTTGTTGCTGAGTTGCTGAACTCTTATTAAATTTTCTATTTTAATGCCACCAAAGTGTTTACATTCCTATGACATTATAAATGTGCTGATAACCAATACACAAAAGCCTCCTCGTTGTTCTCAAATTTATTTTCTTGGGTTCTTCTTGTGCATTTTCTCTGCAGATAAACTTTGCAATCATTCTTTCAAGTTCCATAAAATTTCATTTTGGGCTTCTTAGTGACATTATTTGCATTTACAAATAAATTTTTTGGAGAATTCCCAACCTTACCATTTCAACTCTTTTTTTTCAAATCATAGTATGTCTCTATTTAGATCTTCCTTTATGTTTTTTCAGTAAAGTTTTATTCTCTTTTATGTGGAGTTTATACATTTCTTATTAGATCTTTGTAAAGTATTTTGTTGTCATCATGAGTGAAATTTTTTGCAGCACAGTTAATATGTAGTATGGTTAATTTATAATAGAGCTGTTCAGTTTTGTATATTGATTTTGCATACAGATGACTTACTAAATTATTTTAATAACTTTTATATTGTTTCCTTAGATATTCTTAGGTAGACAGCCATTCTATTTCCAAAATAATAACCGTTTTATCACTTCCTTTCCAATAATTGTACTCATTTTCCTTGTCTTATTGCATTATCAAGTACCTCAAGAATAATGTTGAAAGATATAGTAATAGTTCTGTCTTTTCTTGTCCTTATCTTAAAAAGAATGTTTCTACAGCTTTACCATTGATTAAATACTTGGATTATATTTATGTTGCATATACTTTATCAAGTTAAAAAATCTCTGTTTATTACTAGTCCCACAGTTCTATGAGTATTTTACTAATTTTAATCTTCATTTTTCTTTTTAATAAGAAATACCTGGGATCTTTAAAAAAGCTTATAAAAATGCATATTATGATAAAACTACACATGGATTTCAAAAATTGTTGGCACTTGGGGGACCAGCAGTTAGCCTAATGGCTATGTCGCTGGACTCCCACGTAGTCGATCATGGTTCGAGTCCCGGACCTGGTGGCTTAAACTCACTCCGGACGCATGTGTGTGCATGCCCAAGATCCCGAGAAGAGAATGGAGGAGAAGAGATTGTGGCGTGGCCATCTCCCCGGGGGGTGATTTCTCACTTTCTGTCTCTCTGCCTCTCTCTGTCTTTCTGGTGAACGCATGCACCCTATAGCAAAAAAACCTCTCCAAAAAAGAAAAATAAAATTGTTGGCACCAAAAATAAACTCATTCTTTAATTTTATTTTTCGTTAACTTTTTGAAGTACTTCATGTGCGCTGAACTGTATCAAATGTTTGTTTTGATTTCCACTGGAAAGATCATATAATTTTTCCTCACTTAACTTATTAATGAAATAATATCAATGAATAATTTCATTAAAAAAAAACACCCAGACTTACATTCTTTGGATAAACTCTACTTGATCACAAGTGACCATTCACATAGCAACTTCATTTGGTGTTTATGCATGTAGTATTCTCATGAATGTCTTTTAGAACATTGCCTAAGAAACCTGTGGAACAAGGTTTTAACATTTCTGTGGTCAGTGTCACAGAAAGAAATAAAAAAGAAGGTCAGGATGAAAAAGTATTTGAAGAAATAATTACTGAAAATGTCTCAAGTATGACAAAAGACAAACCTACAAATTCAAGCAGGTTATTGAACTCCAGACAGAATTAAATCTTTCAAAGTTCACACCAAGACACATCACAGTTAAAATTCTAAAAATGAGAGACAAAGAAAAATTATTGAAAGAATTAATAAAGACACTGTTTAAGTGTGAAACAATAGACTATGTATTTCTCATCAGAAACCATACAGGCTAGAAGGAAGAGAAATGATACTACTTAACTGCTGAAAGAAAATAACTATTAACCCAGAACCCAACACTCAACGAATACATCTTTTAGGAATAAAAGAAAAATCAAGACATTCTCAGAGGAAAACTACCAAATTCTCTTTGTGGTTTAGCCAAAGGGATAACTAAACAAAATTCTCTGAATAAAACAGAAATAGTAAAAGAAGGAACTTCAGAACACAGAAAGAAAGAAAGAACACAATAAACAAAAGTATGGGTAAATGCAATAGGCTTTCCTATTCTTAAATCTTATAAACTATGTTTGAAGGTCAAAGAAAAATTGTCACACTCACTGATAAAGTTCTAAATGTATATAGAAGTTTTTAATATAATTAACTATTTTGTAGATAAGGAAAGGTAATAGGATTTAAAGTGAGGTACATTATTATATACTATTGAACTGGCAAAATGACCACATCAGTGAACTTCAATTAAAAAAATAAATATATAGATACCCCTAGACAGTCAGGGACACTGAGGCAGGGCCTTTCACTGGCCCTGACCCCAGCTCCAGTTCTGGCCCCAGCCCAGCTCTCTCAACCTCAAAGCCCACCCACTGCCAGAAAGGGCAGCCTCCAGCTCTCCAGCAGAGCCCAGTTCCATTTGCTGCCTCCTGGCCAGTCAGGGACACTGAGGCATGGTCTTTCACTGGCCCTATCCCAAGCTCTCCCAATCTCAGAGTTCCCCCAACCCTGCCAGAAAAGGCAGCCCCTAGCTCTCCAGCAGAACCTAGTTCCATCTGCAGACCCCTGGTGATGTTCTCGATCTTTATTCTTGTTCATAGTCTTTTTTCCTTCCCTCTTATCTTGTCATCTTCTCCTCATCCTCCACCCACCCAGAGAGACTAGACAGGTCTAGAATCATAGTTTTCAAATACTCTTGTATTGTGAGGCTCCCTGGGATCTTCCCTTTTACTAAACCACCTGCAAAAAAGGAGAATCTGCTCTCAAACACCTGAATAGAAGACTCCTCCTGTGGGGACCATATTGCTAAACACAGCAGAAGAGAGACTTCAGCACATATCAATCCACAGCAAAAGGGAAGTAGACTTATTCCAAGTGTCAGAAACATTCTTCAAAAAGGTATCCAAAAGTGAATACATCACCCAATGGCTAGAAGTTGAAGAAGAGCCTCAGGTTTGAAAAACCAGGAAATATGTCTTCATTAAAAGAACACAGTAACTCCCCTCCATCTCTTGAAAAAACAGAAGTTACAGAAATGTCAGAGAAAGAATTCAGAACATTCATAGTGACAAAACTCTGTTAAAAAATCTCTGTTTATTACTAGTCCCACAGTTCTATGAGTATTTTACTAATTTTAATCTTCATTTTTCTTTTTAATAAGAAATACCTGGGATCTTTAAAAAAGCTTATAAAAATGCATATTATGATAAAACTACACATGGATTTCAAAAATTGTTGGCACTTGGGGGACCAGCAGTTAGCCTAATGGCTATGTCGCTGGACTCCCACGTAGTCGATCATGGTTCGAGTCCCGGACCTGGTGGCTTAAACTCACTCCGGACGCATGTGTGTGCATGCCCAAGATCCCGAGAAGAGAATGGAGGAGAAGAGATTGTGGCGTGGCCATCTCCCCGGGGGGTGATTTCTCACTTTCTGTCTCTCTGCCTCTCTCTGTCTTTCTGGTGAACGCATGCACCCTATAGCAAAAAAACCTCTCCAAAAAAGAAAAATAAAATTGTTGGCACCAAAAATAAACTCATTCTTTAATTTTATTTTTCGTTAACTTTTTGAAGTACTTCATGTGCGCTGAACTGTATCAAATGTTTGTTTTGATTTCCACTGGAAAGATCATATAATTTTTCCTCACTTAACTTATTAATGAAATAATATCAATGAATAATTTCATTAAAAAAAAACACCCAGACTTACATTCTTTGGATAAACTCTACTTGATCACAAGTGACCATTCACATAGCAACTTCATTTGGTGTTTATGCATGTAGTATTCTCATGAATGTCTTTTAGAACATTGCCTAAGAAACCTGTGGAACAAGGTTTTAACATTTCTGTGGTCAGTGTCACAGAAAGAAATAAAAAAGAAGGTCAGGATGAAAAAGTATTTGAAGAAATAATTACTGAAAATGTCTCAAGTATGACAAAAGACAAACCTACAAATTCAAGCAGGTTATTGAACTCCAGACAGAATTAAATCTTTCAAAGTTCACACCAAGACACATCACAGTTAAAATTCTAAAAATGAGAGACAAAGAAAAATTATTGAAAGAATTAATAAAGACACTGTTTAAGTGTGAAACAATAGACTATGTATTTCTCATCAGAAACCATACAGGCTAGAAGGAAGAGAAATGATACTACTTAACTGCTGAAAGAAAATAACTATTAACCCAGAACCCAACACTCAACGAATACATCTTTTAGGAATAAAAGAAAAATCAAGACATTCTCAGAGGAAAACTACCAAATTCTCTTTGTGGTTTAGCCAAAGGGATAACTAAACAAAATTCTCTGAATAAAACAGAAATAGTAAAAGAAGGAACTTCAGAACACAGAAAGAAAGAAAGAACACAATAAACAAAAGTATGGGTAAATGCAATAGGCTTTCCTATTCTTAAATCTTATAAACTATGTTTGAAGGTCAAAGAAAAATTGTCACACTCACTGATAAAGTTCTAAATGTATATAGAAGTTTTTAATATAATTAACTATTTTGTAGATAAGGAAAGGTAATAGGATTTAAAGTGAGGTACATTATTATATACTATTGAACTGGCAAAATGACCACATCAGTGAACTTCAATTAAAAAAATAAATATATAGATACCCCTAGACAGTCAGGGACACTGAGGCAGGGCCTTTCACTGGCCCTGACCCCAGCTCCAGTTCTGGCCCCAGCCCAGCTCTCTCAACCTCAAAGCCCACCCCCTGCCAGAAAGGGCAGCCTCCAGCTCTCCAGCAGAGCCCAGTTCCATTTGCTGCCTCCTGGCCAGTCAGGGACACTGAGGCATGGTCTTTCACTGGCCCTATCCCAAGCTCTCCCAATCTCAGAGTTCCCCCAACCCTGCCAGAAAAGGCAGCCCCTAGCTCTCCAGCAGAACCTAGTTCCATCTGCAGACCCCTGGTGATGTTCTCGATCTTTATTCTTGTTCATAGTCTTTTTTCCTTCCCTCTTATCTTGTCATCTTCTCCTCATCCTCCACCCACCCAGAGAGACTAGACAGGTCTAGAATCATAGTTTTCAAATACTCTTGTATTGTGAGGCTCCCTGGGATCTTCCCTTTTACTAAACCACCTGCAAAAAAGGAGAATCTGCTCTCAAACACCTGAATAGAAGACTCCTCCTGTGGGGACCATATTGCTAAACACAGCAGAAGAGAGACTTCAGCACATATCAATCCACAGCAAAAGGGAAGTAGACTTATTCCAAGTGTCAGAAACATTCTTCAAAAAGGTATCCAAAAGTGAATACATCACCCAATGGCTAGAAGTTGAAGAAGAGCCTCAGGTTTGAAAAACCAGGAAATATGTCTTCATTAAAAGAACACAGTAACTCCCCTCCATCTCTTGAAAAAACAGAAGTTACAGAAATGTCAGAGAAAGAATTCAGAACATTCATAGTGACAAAACTCTATGATTTAGAACAGAAAAGAGACAGTGAACTCCAGGAAATGAGGAAGTCTTTCCACAATTCGAAAGAAGAAATAGTATAAGAAAGAATCAGATAGACCTATCAGAGACAGAGTCTCTAATACAGGAAATAAAAAACTCTCTCAAAAGTATTAAAAGTTGATTATACTATGCTGCAGATTGAATCTCCAATGTACAAGATAAAACCTCTGACCTATAAAAATATCATCAAAAAGACAGAGAAAATAACAACAACAACAAAACCATGAGGATGATATACAAGAAATACTAGATTTCATTAAATGTCCAAACATCTAAATAATCTATATTCCAGAAGGTGAAGTAACTAATAAGGGCATGGAATATCTATTCCTTAAAATCGTGGAAGAGAAATTCCCAAGTCTAGAGAAGCACTTAAGCATCCAGACCCAATAAATGCAAAAGACTCCAACTAGAATCAACCCGAGAAGATCCTTCCCAAAGCACATCTTAGCCAGACTGGCCAAAACCACAGATAAAGACAAGATACTGGTACCAGCAGGTGGGGTAGTGGCTATGTCACTGGACTCCCATGTAGTCAACTGTGGTTTGAGTCCCAGACCCAGTGGTTTAAACTCACGTCGGGTGCATGTGCATGTGTGCCCAAGATCCTGAGAGGAGAATGGAGGAGAAGGGATTGTAGCATGGCCATCCCCCCTGGGAGTTGATTTCTCACTTTCTGTCTCTCTGTCTCTGTCTGTCTGGCAAGCCTATGCGCCCTATAGCAAAAACTTCTCAAAAAAAAAAAGACAAGATATTAAAATTGGCAAGAGAGAAACAAGTGACTTACAAATGTCATCCCATCAGGCTAACACTGGACCTTTTAATGGAAACAATGCAAGCAGGGAAAGAATGGGAAGACACATTGAAAGTGTTAAAAGAGAAACAATTTCAACCAAAATTATTATATCCAGCAAGATTATCCTTCATATGGGAAAAAAAAAAAAGATTAAAATCTCAGACAAACAAAACCTGAAAGAATTTGCCAACACCAGACCAGCTCTTCAAGAAACTCTGAAGAGAGTCCTATTCCAGGAAAACTAAGGAATGAAGAGCCAGAAATAAGGGAATAAAAGACAACCAAGATAATGGCCAACTTAAAAGTAGGGACAAGTCCAGAAATATCAATAAGAACATTGAATGTTAATGAATTAAATTCCCCAATAAAGAGACTCAGGTTGGGTGAATGGGTTAAAAACAAACAAATAAACAAACAAACAAAGACAAACAGAAACCCTCTATCTGCTGCCTGCAAGAAATGCATCTCAAGGATAAAGACATACATGGACTAAAAGTGAAGGGCTAGAAAAAGGTATTCCATGCAAATGGGAATCCAATAAGACCTGGAGTCATGATACTAATTTCTGACAAAATTGGCTTTAAAACAAAAGCTGTTGGAAGAAACAAAGAAGGGCACTAGATAGTATAAGAAGTCTAATCCATCAAGAAGATATAATGCTTATAAATATCTACACACCTAACTCAGGAGCATAGAAATACATGAAGGAAAGACTGTTAGATCTAAAAGGAGAGACAGACTGCAACACACTAATTGTTGGAGATCTCAACGCCCCACTATCTCCTTTGGACAGATCATCTTGCCAAAAAGTAAGTAAAGAGATAAAGGATCTAAATGATATCATAAATCACATGGACTTAACAGACATCTATAGAATTTTCCACCCAAAAACCATGAAATACACTTTTTTCTCACCCCCACATGGAACCTTTTCAAAGACTGACCACATGATAGGGCACGGAGTAAGCCTCTACAGATTCAAAGGCATAGAAACTATATCTGGCATCTTCTCCAACCGTGATGGAATTAAACTTGATATTAATTTCAAGAGAAATCCTTGAAAATACACAAATACATGGAAACTAAATAACCTACTCCAGAATGACTTCACAACTAATGAAGATATAAAGACTGAGGCACGATGGACCACCTAACATCGTGCCCCAGAGAACTGGAAAAGCAACAGCAAAAAAAAAAAAAAAAAAATCCAAAGAACTCCAGAGAAAAGAAATAATAAAAACCTGAGTAGAAATAAATGAAATAGAAAATAAATGAACTATACAGAAAAAAGTAAGAGCTGGTTCTTTTAAAAGATAAATAAAATTGATACACCACTAGTGAGACTTACTAAGAAGAAGAGATAAAGGAACCAGTAAATAAAATTTGCAATGAAGCAGGTAATATAACAACAGACATAATAGAAATACAAAACATCAGTAGAGGATACTAAGAGCAACTATACACCAACAAACAAGAAAATCTGGATGAGATGGACAAATTCCCAGACACATATAATCTACCAAGATTGAGTCAGTAAGATGTATAAAGTCTGAAGAGGCCCATAACAAGCCAGGAGATTGAATCAGCAATAAATAACCTCCCATCAAAGAAAACCCCTGGTCCTGATGGCTTCACCTCTGATTTCTACAAAACTTTTGAAGAAGAGTTAACCCCCAATTCTGCTCAATTTATTTCTAAAGATCCAAAAGGATGAAACTCTCCCAAACTCATTCTAAGAAGCCTCCATCACCCTTATCCTTAAAACAGACAAAGACAAGGAAGGAAAATTATGGACTAATATCCCTAATGAATATAGATACAAAAATTCTCAACAATATACTAGCAAATCGTATCCAACGACATATACAAAAGATTATGCATCATGACCAGGTAGGCTTTATTCCAGGAATGCAACGTTGGTTCAACATACATACAACCATAAATGTAATACACCATATTAACAGAAAGAAAGATAAAAACCATATGATCATATCAATTGATGCAGAAAAAGCATTTGATAAGATACAACATCCCTTTATGATCAATATTCTCAGCAAAATCAGCATATAAGTGTCATTTCTCCATACAATAAAAGCTATCTATGAAAAACTCATCACTATAATCCTGAATGGAGAAAAACTGAAAGCTTTTCCACTAAAAACTGGTACAAGACAAGTATGCCCACTTTCTCCACTCCTTTTCAATATAGTACTGGAAGTCCTTGCCAATGCAATCAGAAAAAAAGAATAATATAAATGGCATTCAAATGGGAAAAGAAGAGGTGAAACTATCTTTATTTGTAGATGACATGATTGTATACATAGAAGACCTGATGGTATACATAAAAAAATTCCTGGAACTAATACATGAATACAGTAAAGTTGCAGGATACAAAATCAACCTACAGAAATCTATAGCATTCTTATATATGAACAGCAGGCAGACTGAGATAGAACTGAAAAAAGTAATTACATTTACCACAGTCACAAAAAGCATAAGATACCTAGGAATAAATCTAACCAAAGAAGTTAAAGACCTCCACAAGAAAAACTATGAGAAGCTATTTTTAAAAAGGAATTTTAAAAGACACAGAAAAGTGGAAGTACATCACATGTTCCTGGATTGGAAGAATTAATATAATCAAAATGGAAATTCCATCAAAATTAATCTACATATTTAATGCAATCCCAATCAAAGTGCCAGAGACATTCTTCATAGATCTAGAAAAGACAATCATACAATTTGTCTAGAATCATAAAAGATTTTGTATTGCCAAAGAAATCTTGCACAAGAAGAATGGAGTGGGCAGCATCTCACTCTCTGACCCAAAAATATACTACAAAGCTGTGATAATCAAAACAGCGTGGTATTGGCATAGAAACACAGAAACAGACAGATGGACCAATGGAACAGAAGAGATACCCCAAAAATAAACTCCCAAAGATACAGCCAACTGATTTTTGATGAAGGGTACCAGTCAATTCAGTGGGAAAAGGAAAACCTCTTTAGCAAATGGTGCTGAAAAAACTGGTTATCCACCTGCAGAAAGATGAATCTGAACCCCTACCTCTTACCATTGACAAAAATCAACACAAAGTGGATCAAAGATCTAAACCTAAGACCTCAAACTATAAAATACTGCTGGAAAACACTGGGGACACTCTGAGAGACATTGAGGTGGGCAAAGTCTTCTTAAATAAGACCCCCAAAGCATGGTCAATAATCCCCAAAATAGACAAGTGGGATTACATCAGATGAAGAAATTTCTGCACTGCCAAGGACACAGTAATCAGTGTGTATTGACAGCCCTCAGAATGGGAAAATATTTCTGTAAACTATGTGTCAGATAAGGGACTAATAATCAGGATACACAGGGAACTCAAGTAGCTGTGCCCCCAAAAAGATGATCAACCCTATCAAAAGATGGGAGAATGAGTTGAAAAAATCCCTCTCTAAGGAAGACATATGAATAGCCAAAAGGCATATTAAAAAAATGCTCAACATGCCTCATCATGAGGGAGATACAAGTCAAAACCACAATGAGATATCAAGAATCATATAGGATAATAAATATACAGATTTGTGCCATTTTTACCATAAATTCAAACATTCTTCAGCATAGTATTAAGGAGTATCTCTATGCATAACACTCCACCTGACCACCCTGGAGGAACTGGGCTGAAAACAGGTTATTAAACATGTCTCTGGCATTGGAGGGAAAGCAGAGAGGAGGAAATAGTGAATCATTTGTCAACTGTAACAGTAAGCACCTAGAGCTCTCAGTGCTTCCTCCTGACACATTGTGGGAGGGAAAATTGGACCTGCTGGACACACTGCCATGGTGGCCCCTGTTGGGTAGTTAATGTTCACAATGTCCCTAAATGATGAGAAGCTCAGCCCAGAGAATGGGCCTTCTTCAATATCTGCACTCTATAGCCAAAACTGAATAACTAGAGGATATAGAAACATAGTAAATGCTTCTAAATAAATACCTGATAACAGTGTTTGAAGAGGGTTGGTGAGAGAGTAGAGTCTGAGGAAGGACATTAAGGAGAAAAATAGAGAGGCAAGGCATTTATGGGACAAAGAAATTGGTTATTATCTGCTGAAGATAACGTGTATAGTATTCTCAACTGGACTGGTGAGAAATGTATACATGTTGGAATATTCACTTTGCAAGCAAAGTAACATGTGATTATATGTATAAAGGAAAGTGAAATAAAAATATAAAATAAAATACAGATTAAATAAATACATAAATAAATAAATTGGGCCAGCAGGTAGTTTGGAAGTTAAGGTGGCTGGATCCCACATGGCCAACTCCACAGTTAGAGTCCCAAATCCAGTGGCTCAAAAATCATGTCAGGCACATTGGGATGTGTGCATGCCTAAACATCCCAAAAGGAGAATGGAAGAGTGTGGAGAGAAGCCAATCTAAAAACATGTGTCTACAGGCCACAGGCCACATGTTTTAATCACATGTTTTTAGATTGACTATGAAGAGAAGGGATTGCAATGTGGCCATCCTCCCTGGGGATGATTTCTCGCTTTCTCATTCTCTGTCTCTCTCTCTCTTTCTCTGTGTCTCTCACCAGTGGGCACATGAACCTTAGAGCAAAAACTAAAATAATTAAATAGATAGATAGATATAAATATATTCCATGGGAAAAAACACACCCATCAAAAAGTTATACAGAATGTTCATTATGTGTAAAGTTATATATTCAAAGAGACTATCAATAAATTGGAGTGGGTTTTAAAAAATATTCAAATGACCCAGAGAAGACAGGACAAAAGACAAAAAAGAAGAACAGAAAGAACAAAGACAAATTAAAAAGCAAAATAGCAGACTTAAGCACCATATGATCAATAATTACTTTAAATGTAAATTATTTAGAAGTCAGTAAAGGTAAAAGAATCACTTACCAAGAACCTGCAGCAGTCCTCAATCTGCACATACCAAATGACTGAACCAAAACATGTGCAGCAAATCTTGGTAGACATGAAAAACGAAATAAACAAATCTAGAATTATATTTGGAGTAGTTAAAACCATTCTCTCATCAATTGACATAAAATCTACATAGAAAATCAAGATCTATTATAGATAAACTCAATAATATCATCAGCCAAGAAAATCTCATTGTCACAGAATATTCCACCCAAAAAGAGCAGAATTTAGATTCTTTCCAAATGCCTAAAAAGCATAAACCAACATAAACTATACCCTGGGCTATACTACAAGCCATGACAATTTTTTTTTTTAATTTAAAATGATAAGGGCTAGCACTTGGCATGGTGGTTAAGGTGTTGGACTCCCTCATGACTGACTATGGTTCAAATCCCAGAACCAACAGCTTCAAAATCACACTGAGTGTATGTGCATGCATGCCACAAATCCTGAGAGGAGAATGGAGGAGAAGGGATTGCAGTATGGCCATCTTCCTAAGATATGATTTCTCACTTTTCCTCTCTATCTGTCTCTGTCTCTCTCTGGCAAACATATGTGTCCCATGGCAAAAAAAATCTTAAAAGAAAAAAATTAAAATTATACAGAAGATATTTCTTTCCTTGGATGAATCCAAACTTAGAAAATCTCCAAATACTTAGAACTAAATAACACACTTTTACATAATTCATCATAGGTCAAAGAAAAAGTATCAGAAATATGTAAAACAGAGTGAAAATTAATACTGCATTATTAATAGTTGGGAAATACAGCTAATGCAGTGCTGAAAATACATTTATAGCATTAAAATGCATACATTAGAAATATCAAATAAATAATCAGAGCTCCTACCTCAAGAAACTTAAAAAAAGAAAAGCAACAAATATAACTTACCACGATTGAACCTGGAAGAAACATAAAGTCTAAATAGACCCATAACAAGCAATGAGATAGAACCAGTAATAAATCGTCTCCCAAAAAGAAAAGCCCAGGTCCTGATGGCTTTACTTCTGAATTTTACAAAATTTTTAAAGAAGAACTAACATCAAATCCTTTCAAACTATTTCTAAAGATTCGAAAGGAACAAACCCTCCCAAATCTATTCTATGAAGCTTCCATCATCCTAATTCCAAAACCAGACGAGGATATGACAAAAAAGAAAACTCCAGTCCCATATACTGATGAATATGGATGCAATAATTCTCAACAAGATACTAGAAAATCATATTCAAAAACATATTTAAAACATCATACACCATGAGCAAGTAGGTTTGTTCCAGGAATGCAAGAATGGTTCAACATATGCAAAACAAGAAATGTAATATATCATATTAACAAAAGGGAAGATAAAAATCATATGAGCATATTAATAGATGCAGGAAAAGCATTTGATAAAATACAACATCCCTTCATGATTAAAACTCTTGGTAAAATAGGCATAAAAGGGACATTCCTCAACACAATAAAAGTTGTCTATGAAAAACCAATAGATAACATCATACTGAATGGGCAAACGCTGAAAGCGTTTCCATTAAAACTGGAACAGGACAAGGCTGTCCACTTTCTCCACTCCTTTTTAACATAGTACTGGAAGTCTTAGCCAATACAATCAGACAAGAGGGTCGAATAAAAGGCATCCAAATAGGAAAAGAAATGAAATTATCTCTATTTGTAGAAGATATGATGCTATACATAGACAACCCAAAAGAAACTACAAAAAGACTCCTAGAAGTGATAAATAAATATAGTAAAGTGTCAAGGTGAAATATCAACATACAAAAATTTATGCCATTTTTATACACCAATGATGGACAAACTGAAACAGAATTAAAGAAAGCAATTCCATTTACAATAGCCACAAAACCAATAAAATATCTAGGAAGAAACTTTACCACAGACATCAAAGATCTCTACAAAGAAAACTAAGAAACACTTGGGACAAAATTAAAAATCATACAAAAAAGTGAAAAAATATCCTGTGTTCCTGGGTTAAAATAATTATTATAATCAATCTGGCAAACCTAACCAAATTAACTTACAAATTCAATGCAATTCCAACCAAGCCACCAGAGATATTACTCACAGAAATAGAAAAAACAATCGTAATACTCACCTGGAATCATAAAAGGCCCTGTATCACCAAAACAATACTATGCAAGGGGAATAAAGTAGGAAGCAACTCATTCCTGACCTCAAGACATATTACAAAGCTGTGATAATTAAAACAGCATGGTACTGGCACAAAAACAGACAGGTAGGCCAATGGAGCCAGATTGAGAACTTCCAAATAAACCCCAAATCATAGAGCTTTGACAAAAGGCACAAGACAAACTGGTGAGAAAAAGAAAATCTTTTCAGCAGCCGGGTGCTGGGAGAACTGGATATCCACCTGTGGAAGAATGAAACTGGACCCTTATCTCTCACCACTGACAAAAGACAAAGAGACAGAAAGTGAGGACATCCTGCCTGGGGGGATAGCCACACTGCAATCCCTTTTATTCTAGAATTTGGGGCATGCATGCACACACACACACACACACACACACACACACACACTCACACACCCAGCATGAGTTTCAAGCTGCCAGGTCCAGGACTTGAACCCAAAGTCATGTGGGAGTCCAGCGCTGTCTGGGTCATCTGCTGGTCCCAAGACTTCTTAAAGAAGAACCTCAAAGCACAAGCAGTAGTTCCAAAAATAGACAAATGGAACTATGTTAGGCCAAGAAGCATCTGCACAGTAAAAGAAACATTAATTAGAGTGAGATGACAACTCTTACAGTGGGAGAATATATTTGCAAATTATACCTCAGATAAGGGACTGATAACCAGACTATACAGGGAACTCAAGCAGCTTACCCCCCCCCAAAAAAAATCAATCCTATTAAAATGTGGGAAAATGGGTTGAACAGACAACTCTCCAAAGAAGAGATATAAATGGCCAAAAAGCATATGCAAACATGCTTGACATCTCTTATCATAAGGGAAATGCAAATTAAAACCACAATAAGATACCACTTAACCCCAGTCAGAATGTCTAAATTAAAAAAATAAATAATGATAAGTACTGGTGAAGTTGTGGGGGAAAAGGTAGCCTCCTCTACTGTTGGTGGGAATGCAAATCAATATAACCACTATGGAAAACAATATGGAGATTTTTCAGAAATGTACAAAGACAACTACCACACAACCCAGTCATTCCACTCTTCAGTATTTACCCAAAGGATAGAGAAGCCCTCAGTCAGAAAATCACTTGTACATCCATGTTTATTGCAGCATTATTTACAATTGCTAGGGCTGGAATCAACTGAAATGTCTAAAAATACATAGTGGGTTGAAACATATGGCCTATGTACTCTATGGAGTACTATTTAGCTATAAAAAAGAAATGAGACCCAGACATTTTTTTTTTTTCTTTTTTGGAGAGATTTTCACAATAGGGCATGTGCGCTCGCCAAACAGACAGAGAGAGACAGAGAAACAGAAAGCGAGAAATCACCCCCCAGAGGGGATGGTCACGCCGCAATCTCTTCTCCTCCATTCTCCCCTCGGGATCTTGGGCATGGACGCACATGCGCCCGGTGTGAGTTTTAGGCCACCGGGTCTGGGACGCGAACCACGGTCGACTACATGGGAGTCCAGCGACATAGCCATTACGCTAACTGCTGGTTCCTGAGACCTTGACATTTCATACAAAGTGGGTGACTACGGAAGACTTAATGCAAGTGAAGCAAGTCAGAGAATAAAAGACAGGCTTAGTACGTCCCCACTCAATATATACGGAATGCCTATGCTATCTAGGAGAAACAAAGTTTGGAAGGTGTAGTAACAGGGAGGGCAACTGTAGGTACTAGAGATAGTAAGTATATGGGGTAATACAGGGTGAGTAATAGAGGATGGCAGGGAGAGGAGCGGGGGAAAAATAATATGTTTAACTGACACAAAAGTGAAAAGTTATTTTTTATGATAATGCATATGATAATATCTTTGTCTTGACTGATATGCACCATATTCATACTGGAAAAAGCAATGCTGTATACTGTAAAGATATATAATGATTAAATGTAAATTTTTAAAAACTAATCAATTTTTCAAAAGGAAAGGCAAGTAAAAACCTAAATCAAGCATAAGAAAGGAAATGATAAATATACATAAGAGCAGAAATGAATGAAACTGAAAAAAAAAAGAAAAGCAGTAAAAAAAATCAATGAAACAAAAATCTGGTTCTTAAAAAGATCAATAAATAAACTTTAGAAAGACTGCCAAAAGAAGTATGAAAAACAACACAAATTACTAGTATCAGCAATCAAATCGGGGACCCTATAGATCTCAAAGGGTAAAAAGGGAATACTACAAACAACTCTACACCTATGAATTTGACAACTTAGATAAAATGGACTAACTTCTCAACAAGTGCAAACTGAGAATTTGCCCAATACAAAATAGATAATTCACATATATTATATAATTCACTCATTTAATTATAAAATTCAATGGCTTTTAGGATCCATCATCACAATCAATTTTAGAATATATTTATTACCCAGAGAGAATTTTAGCTATCACACTTCAAGCTCCCAATTTTACTGAGCCCAAGGAGAACTACTAATATACTTTCTGTATCTATAGATTTGCCTATTCAGGACATTTTATATAAATAGAATCATACAATATGAGTCCTTTGTGATTTGCTTTTTTCATTTAATATAACTCTCAAGTTTCATTGGTACCTAATTGTTTTTGAGAAAGATTTCTGATATAGGGTGCATATAGTTGCTAGAGAGACAGAGAGACAGAAAGTGAGAAATTACCCCTCGGGGGAATGGCCACTCCGCAATCCCTTCTCCTCCATTTTCCTCTCAGGATCTTGTGCACACAACACACACACACACACACACACATGCACACGCACACGCACACACACCTAGCATGAGTTTCAAGCTGCCATGTCCAGGACTCAAACCAGGTTGGTCACATGAGAGTCCAGGACCTTAACCACTACACCACCTGCTGACCCCAGTACTTAATGCTTTTTATTCTGAATACTATTTTATTCTATGGACATGTCACATTTTACTTGTATATTGGCAACTGATGGATACCGGGGTGTTTTGCTTTTGGTTATTATTAACAATGCTGCTACAAACATGTATGCACAATTTTTGTTTGGACATATGTTATTTCCTTTGTGTGTATATTTGGTAGTAGAAATGCCAGGTCATATGGTAACTCCTTGTTTAACTATTTGATGCACTTCCTGTCTGTTTTCCAAAGTAGCTGTAACATTTTACATTTCCACCAGCAATGTATGAGGATCCCAACTTCTCTAACACTTGTTAATGCATGTCTTTTTTATTGTAGCCGTATTAGTGGGTGGGAAGTGGAATCAGCCATTCCCTGATGAATAATTACATTGAGCATTTTATGTCCTTATTGGTCATTTGTATAGCATATTTGGAAAACTGTCTAGTCAAGTAATTTGACCATTTTTAATTGGGTTGTTTAACTTTTTATTATTTAATTGTAATACTTTTATATTCTGGATATTAGGCTCTTAAGTATATGATTTGCAGATATTTTCTCCAATTTGGGGGGATATCTTTTCACTTACTTGACAGTGTCCTTTTAAGCCCAGAAGTTTTTCATTCTGATAAATTCCAATTTATCTGTTTTTCCTTGGTTGTTTGTACTTTCATTGCCTAACACAAGGTCACTAAAATGGATGGTCACATCTATGATTTCTTCTGAGAGGGTTGTAGTCTTAACTCTTAGATTTTGGTCTTTGATATAGTTTTAGTTAATTTTTGTGCACAGTGTTTGCTAGTGGTATAACCTCATTCTTTTGCATGTTGATATCTAGCTGTTGCATCAACATTTGTTGAAAGACTAATTTCTCCTCATAGAATTGTCTCAGTATTCTTGTTGAAAAATCAGTTGACCATTGGACCATCGGCTTTTTCCATCAGTTCAATAGAATCTCAGTTCTATTTCATTTATTTGTATGTCTGTTCTTTTGGTAGTACCACATTGTCTGGATTACTGTGCCTTTGTATGAAGTGTGAAACCTAGAAGTATGAAGTGTTTCTCAAGACACTGGGTCCAAGACTTGAACCACACCATCGGCCATGTGGAATCTAACTGATGTAACCACCAGACCACAGATTAGCCTCATAGATTCTCTTTATCTGGAAGAACCCTTATGGCCCTAGTTTGTTGAGTGTTTTATTTTCATGTACTTTTGGTTTTTATTCTATTAATATGGTGTATTTCATTAAATGATTTTCAGGCATTATTAAACCAATCTTGCATTCCTGGGATAAATTCTATTTGAATGTGGTTATAATTCTTTTTATCTTTTTCTCCTTCTTCTTTTTTTAATCTCTTTCTGGACTCAAATTACTAGTATTTTGTTGAGTATTTTTGCATCTACTCAAGATATTTTTGCACCAAAATAAATTTGTACTTCAATTCCATTTTTCCATGAAAATGGAAAAAAATCCTCATATTGTTTTGTTCTCTATTTCATTAGTTTCTGTTCTGATTCTTCTATTTGACTCTGGTGTATAATTCTTTTTATCTTTTTCTTCTTCTTCTTTTTTTTAATCTCTTTCCGGACTCAATTTACTAGTATTTTGTTGAGTATTTTTGCATCTACTCAAGATATTTTTGCACCAAAATAAATTTGTACTTCAATTCCATTTTTCCATGAAAATGGAAAAAAATCCTCATATTGTTTTGTTCTCTATTTCATTAGTTTCTGTTCTGATTCTTAACATTTCCATCCTGCTCACTTTGATTTTACTCTACTTATTCTTCTCGCCGTGTTTTTTTGTTTTGTTTTGTTTTTAAGTTTTTTGTTATAGGGCATAGCACCCTCCAGAGAGGGACAGAGAGAGATGAGAGGGTGAAAGTAAGAAATCACCCCCCACCCCAAAAGGGAAGGCCACACCACAATCTCTTTTTCTTCATTTCCTTTCAAGATTTTAGGCATGTGTACACATGCACCTGGTGTGATTTTCAAGCCACAGGGTCCAGGAATTCAAGTGCACATTTAGGATATAGGTTTAGGGACCCAGCCATGCTACTTACTGGCCCATTCTTCCAGTACTTTAAAGTGGAAGGTTAAGTTATTGGTTTGAAATATTTTTCTCTTTTAATGTAGGCATGTAATTTTCATTGTGATGTCATTTTACCTATAGATTATTTAGAGATATATATCTTAACTCCACATAGTAAAATAGACATCCTTGGAACATTAAGGATTTTCTTTCTTTTTTGTGAAGCATCTGGATTTTTTTTTTTAATTTTACTATACGGTGTGTGTGCTCACTGGAGAGAGATAGGAAGGGAGTGAGAAAGTACTCCCTGGGGGAATGACCATACCACAATCCCTTCTGGACACACATGCAAGCCGCCTAGCATGTTTGCTAAGCCTCCAGGTACAGGACTTGAACTGCACCTTAACCAGCCTCATGCCTGGCTCTCATCATGGATTTTCTGGTTACATTTTTGTTATTTTTAAGTTTAACTGTGGTCATAAAACAAATCCTATATGAATTGAATCCCATGTGACCAACTGTGCAGTTTGAGTCCTAGACTCTGTGGCTTGTAAAACACACCAGGCACATTTTCATGTGTGCCCAAAATTCTGAGAGGACAATGGAGGAGAAAGGTTTGTGACCTGGCCATTCTCCCCCACCCAGGGATTGCTTTCTCACTTTGTGTGTGTGTGTGTGTGTGTGTGTGTGGTGTCCAGCAAACACATGCACCCTATCGCAAAATTTTAAAAAGATTAAAAAAAATCTTTTGAGTGTTTTTCATGATTCCACTTTTCCACTATCATTTGTAAATTATACAATATTTTACTGTATATTTTATATTATAATATTTTTAACCTGGTTCACAATTTTTAGAGCATCTTAAATCTGTGGTTCAATGTCATCCACCAGTTTTGGCCAAGATCTCTTCTATTATCTTCTACTGACCTATCCTCTTGATCCTCTCTTTCTGGGACTCCAATCATGCATGTATTAGAAACTCTCTCTGTATTGTCTACATCTTTTATACTTTCTCTGTATTCCATATATTTTTGTCCCTCTGTTCTATGTTCTTATATACTGGCTCTTAGATATGTGTAACCTACTATTAAACCTACCTAATGTGTTCATTAGTCTATTACAATTTTTTTGGTTCAAAAATTTCCATTTGGTACTTTTCTGTGGTTTTTGTTTTCTGCAAAAAAAACTCACAGTCTTGCTTTATATCTCCTTGAATCTACTAAACATAATATTTTAAAGTCTATGTATATAGACTAAACTATATTTATATGTGTATAAACTATATCACATAGTTTACAGATCCTGGCACTGTACTATGTGTTCTATAAATATGATCTCACAATAACGCTAGTCATTTTTTTTTACACAAAAGGAAATTGAGGTTAAGAAAGGTCAGTTATTAAATTATAGAACCAAGAACTAAACTAAGTATTCTGAGCTTCGAAATTCATACTCTTAACTATCTCATCACGAGGTTATGCAAATCACAAATATTTGATTAAAACAAAGTCCAAAATGTTGAGTTTAATTTATCTCCCTACCAGAGCAAACTTTCTCTATCACAATTGGCTCTCCATTAAACCCTTTTTTAACAGTCATCCTAAATCTTTTT
Organism: Tupaia belangeri chinensis; assembly: GCF_000334495.1. Lineage (NCBI taxonomy): Eukaryota > Metazoa > Chordata > Mammalia > Scandentia > Tupaiidae > Tupaia > Tupaia belangeri. The sequence goes on from NW_006209676.1 coordinate 345,062, forward strand.
CTTTTTCATGTATTTTCCCATATTTCTTAATTCATTCATCGCACAGTATTTTTGGAGCACCTATCACATTGTCCTAGACCCTCAAGATACACCATAAACAAAGCATATGTGGTTTCTGTCTCCGAGAATGTGTATTCTAGTGTACTATAACAAATAGTAAACATGTCAGCAAATGCATAAGGAAATTTCAGAGGGTGATGAAATCAATGAGGAAATAAAGTAACCTATTTATTTAGTATGATAATGGAAGCTGACTTTAGCTAAGTGGTCAGAGTAGACCTCTCACTGCAACCTGAATAAGAAGAGCGCTCTATACGGAAGAAGGAGCATGTACAAAGGCCTCATTAAAAGATTCTTGGTGTATTTAAGGAAAAAAGGAAATTCAGTGTGGCTAGAGTCTCAAGGATGTAAAGTAGAAGAACCTGAGATAGGAAAGGTGACAGGGATGAAAATCAGGTCACTGCATTTCAGTAAAAAGTGATGGTAGCAGCCTTCATTTCCAGCCGTAAGTGAGTGACTGTGGCCATATTTATCCTTTCACTAACGCCATTTAAAAACTAGGTGAAATGTAAGAAACGACTGCTTTCAGACATTGGAGAACAGCACAGAACCGTGATTCATGTAAGAAGGAAAACAAGTAAGGTAAGCTCTGGGATCACTCCAGCTTTTTGCCTGAAACACATTCCAGATCACAAAGCAGCAACAAGATCTCAAGCTAAGCATGTAGTCTCACTGAGTTGAGATAAATAGGAGATCAGGGAGGCTGAGGTAACTGAAAGTTGCAGAGCAAATATTCTGAAAGGTGAGAGCTCTTCAGAAAAAGAATCCCAGAAATCTCTGTTGGGATCCTCTTTAAAACTGTGTTTCTAGCAAGCCCTCCCATTCCTCCAGATAATGCTGTACACACTAAAATCTATGCGCAAATTCTCCAGAGACTTAAGACCAGAACATTGAAGAAATGGATATAATGTCCTCAAGGGAATAGGCTGCACTCCTTATTATCACCTGAGGTGATGATGAATTTCATTATTGCAAAGATATACTAACCTCTCCATTTTAGCTGAAGATAAAAGGCGTCAAAGAGTCCCTCGACATAGGAGATTTACACAGGAAGAAACAGTCTGGTAAAGAAACTCTTCTTGACTGTCATGGTTCCATATTTGACACCATTATACTGATTCGGGGTTCTCAGCCTGGAACTCGCGTCACTGGGGCAGATTCTTGCATTCTCAGGTGGGGATACATGCTTATTTACTTGTTGAGTGGATGAGTGACTGAATAAACAAATGAATAAAACTAGTGAGACCAGGGTCTCAGAATACATCATTTTTATCTCCACTCTGATAAGGTTGGGTGAAGAAATCAGCCTATCAATTTCTGGTCTATGGGAACTCCAAAGGGTCCCTGTGGGTTCATCATTTACTCTTTCCAGCCAGCCCTGAGTTCAAGGGAAACAATGGTCCACCGTTCTGCATGGCCTGGCTAGTGCCACACCCTGGAGTAGGGGACTGTAGCTGAGAATTTTGCTTTGACAGTCACTACACATGGGTGTATACAGGAGGACTTAGCATCCTGTCAAGGTTTGGGATCAAGTTTGATTTTGAAAAGAGCAAAGAGAACAACATAATTTAAAAATCAAAAAAATTCATTTTTGTGGTAAAAGGTTAACAGCCTTTAGGAAGAACAATTTTTAATCACCCTCGTCTAGACTCTATCACTGGAATCACCAGCCGACGAGTGAAATATGGCCCAACTGCCGCCACCAAACAGCTCCTAAAGACTGTTGTATTTAATCATGTCTGTGCACCACTTATGGATTTTCATTATGATTCCCGATGCTGTTGCGCTGGGTAAAATATTAATATCCATAGTAATGATGCATGAAGCTTGGAGTGTAATTTCTTCACTCTTCTTGTCTGATATTAAATTGTTACCACTTTATCATTTGTGTAGAACTGCACGTTTCAATTAATCTTTCCATATCAGCAGCCCTGATTAATATAGATCATGATTCATAAGCTTATCGTCACTATAGTTTTAACAGATCATTTATAAAGATCTTAAATTTCAGGGTCTGGGAGGTGCAGCTGCTGTGTCCAATGTGCCTCTTTATTCTCTGTTTCAACAGTGCTGCTATACACCGGCTGTCACCTCCTGTTGAATAATTAATTTCAGGAAACCAAATTTGCCCAAGAAAACACACACACACACACACACACACACACACACACACACACACACACACACACACCCACACACACACACAGAATGAGGGGATTGGCGACTGGCAGGGCATTGGGCAATGTTTGTTCACCTTTCTGTGCCCAACCCGGATGTTGCCCGCTTTCCATCGGCTGGAACTCCTGCTTTGGGGGATTAACCACAGGTGTGTATGGGCTTCTGCTGGCTGCAGCAGGCAGTCCCAGCCAGCTTGGCCATCCCAGGACAGTTGTTGAGATTTGATGGAGCGTTGGATAACTTCCCAGGCAGCTGCTGCTACTCGCATGAATCTACAGACCTCATCAGGTCTGGCATGGCGCCTGGGATCTTCGATAGTCCTGGAATATGCTGCTTAACTGCATGCTTGGTGTAGGGTGGGGGCGAGCTGCCGATTAGCAAGTGAGAGGTTTTCAAACATTTTTATAAGCACGAGAACCACGGAGGTCTTAGGCTCTTTCATTGGAAGAGGCTATTAAGGCTCAGAGAGGATATTTTAGCCCACAGACACATGGTCCATCTTCAGGAGCCTGAGAGCCACTGAAGGATTCTCCCTATAGCACTGCCTCTCAACCAACTTGAAACTGAAGCAGGCCCATGCAGAGCCCACTAGAGAATGGTCCCTTCTTTAGACAGAACAAAAGAAAACAAGAGATAAAGCAAACCTTTCTGATCTTCTTGGGTCTGTATATGAAGTTTAATTCCCATGGATCAAATTGCTCAAGTCTATGGGTACATGGGAAAACATCTGGTTATAAATTTAAAAACAAAAACAAACTCTGCAACTACCCTGGTAATTAGTAACTGGCCTGGTAACTACTAAAATGGTAACATTTTGTTACTGCCAAAATGTAATATTTTGTTTCAACCTCCATTGAATCAAGTAATTAAAAAAAAATATTCTGAGTAAATTTGTGCTCTTTGGTTTGATCCAATTTATGTATCTCCTATTGTACATTTCTGTTGTGGAAGACATTGTCCTAACCCCTAATACTTGGGTCTATGTTTTAGTTTGGGTTCCTCAAAAGCAGACTCTGAGAGATAATTTATTTGGGAGATAATCTTGGGCAACATCACCATGGGAGTGAGGCAGGGAGGCATGGAAAGGCAGAAGCTGTATTTTCAAGGAAGTTACTGTCATGGCTGACTGGAGAACTCCAGGAGACTGTAGACCATGCCTCAAAGATTCCACAATGGTGGGGCAAGAAAGCTGAGTTCTTTATTTACCAAGTCTCTGTGTCACTGCAGGGGCTGATTTCTGTGGCATTAACTCTCCCAGATTCACTCTTCATGACTTGCTCTTTACAGGAGCAGAGTGATTCCTGAAGCTAAAAATAAAAGCTCTCAGATGGAAACCATCAGACATTCCTAGTAAGCAGGCTTGACGTGTGGAGGTGAAGGCCCAGAGAGAATCAGGAGAGCCAACAGCTTTTTCTACAGCCGCTGTCTAATCCCATTGCTGTAGATCATTTGTTTGCTCATTAATTCAAAAAGTGTCTAGGGATGTTGTCTTATTTAACCTTCTCTAGACAGGAGATAGTAGTACAGAAAAGTCCACTGAGGCTGTGAAACTTTTATTTAGTTAGTTAGTTATATTATAGTTTTTTGTTTTAAGTTTTTTGCCACAGAGTGTGTACACTCACCAGAGAGACTGAGAAGGAAAGTAAGAAATAACACTCTCCCTGCCCCTCAGGAAGATGGCCATGCCACAACCCTTTCCACTCCTTTCTCCACTTGGGATTTTTGGCACACATGCACAGGTGTCTGACATGATTTTCAAATTACCAGGTCCAGGACTCTAACCTCAGTCAGCCATATGGGAGTTCAGAGCATTAACTACCACATCATGTGCTGGCTTCTGTGAAGCTTTATTAAAAAGACACATAAACATACTTTATATGTATGATTTTAACTAAAATGTGCAAAGGTACACCTAGTCATCATCATTTTGCTGTTGGGTCAAGATCTTTTCTTTTAGTGCATCTACTGTAATGGAGTCCTGCCTTCTTTTTCTTATACAAACTCCACTCACAGAAATACATCACCTACAATTTCCTGTTTCAGATTTTATCAAGTACAGCAAGAACTTTAAGTCACTTTTGAAGCAATCTAAGTACAGAAACTTTTAGTTTATAATTTTCCCCAGTCTTTTTTTAGTGATTTTACCCACATCTAATTCAACAGCTATTTTTCAGTGGCTCACCTTTATCAAATCCAAAACGTTCAATTTAATGTTCAAAGAAGCAACAATTCCTCTTGTCACACTTATCATCGGTTTATGTAATATTTAATTCAATTTCATGGTTACATTATTAAGTACAACTGTCATAAAACAGATTTATGAACAAAGACAATTAATAGTTGGTAAGACTACTGCCAGATCAGCCAGTAAGTGGATGCCCAAATGCATAGGCCTCCTACTGGTGAACACTAGTATTGCACCCAGGCAAGTCTACCCAATTAATTAATTTGACCCTCTGAATAACCTGTGTATGAGTGAGGAACTGCTGTTACTCTCACTTTTCACTATAGAATCCCTAGGCATACCTGCTCAAGGTTATATGGCTAGAAAGTGGCAGTGCTGGCTTTCTAAGCCAGGAAGTCTGACCCTAGAACCCAAACTTCTAACCACAATGCCATATTGCCCATAAAGTGGCCTATTAGTGGGCAATCATGATTTATCTTCCATTCTGTGATGCCTTCAAAAGTGAGAGGGGTCACTAGTGATAATGACTCCCAAACACAGGGGTAAAACAGTCCAATCCTTGGCAAGCCAGACCATCTGACCACTTTTGTGCTAGCATCGAACAGTGTGTCATGAGTACACGCTGATTCAAAGTGTTAGTGAGGGAGGAACTTCAGTGGGGCCAGTTTCAGAGCTTTGATGGGGGGCAGTGCAGCAAAGAGGAGAGGGTCTCAAGAAGTTTCCAAGTCAAATGGAAATAAAGAGTGTCTCCCGTAATTATATTACAAGGTACCACAAGTTTCTATAATAAAAGGACATCAAGAAACATTGTGAGTTTTAAAATATGAGAATTCAGAGGAAGGAGAGCATCTTTTCAACTCGAAATAAGAAAGCTTTTATAGGGAATATGACATTTCAGTTGGCCATTGAATATGGGCAGATTTGGGGTTGTAAAGGAAGGGAGATTCCAAGTAGACGACAGAGAGGCAGGGCACCAAGGGGCACGTTAAAAGTTGTTAAGTAGGGTCTCTGCCTGGCAAGTAGGATGAACCTTGTGGACAGTGGGAGGGAGGACTGCAAGTAACAGACAGAGTACAATCTGCAGTCTAGATTTACTTGGGAATTAATAGTGAACTGGAATGGATTGTGTGTGTGTGTGTGTGTGTGTGTGTGTGTGTGTATTTTGTTTGTTTGTTTTGTTTTGTTTTTTCATTTGCCAAAGGATGTGTGCACTTCCCAGAGAAAGAGGGATGCCCCATAGGTCATGACTGTCACAATGCAATCTCTTCTCCTCCTTTCCTCCCTCCTTTCAGGACTTTGGGCATACACTCACATGCACCTACCATGTTTTTTTTTAAAGCTCCCAGGTCCAATCCTCAAGTTGGTTGGTCACGTGGGATCCAACTACCTGAACTACCATGTCACAAACTGGCCCCAGGGAATGTTTCTGATTGCAAGGTGGCATAGGAGAAAGCAGAGCTTGACCTGGCCATTGACAGTGTAGATTCTGGAACCAAACTGCCTGAACTTCAGTGCCTCTTCCCTTTGCTTCTCTTTGACTTAACAGGGCACATGGATGCTTTGACCACTCCTGTAAAAATATAAAGCCATGGTAGTTCCATAAAGACCCTTCTTTCCCAGAGCCTCCCATATATTGCAAAGCATTTAACCTTGTATTGCATTTTATAATTCATGACATGTTTTCTACTAAATGTCAAGCTTGCCTTATTCATTTGCATGTCTCCAGGGCTTAGTACAGTGCTTGGAAAACAGCATCTGGTCTGGGAATGTTTGCTGAATGAATGATAGAACCAATGGCCTGGTGGTTCTTCTCCCACACTTCTCTAAATTTTTGTTAAGCAAAATGATCTACTCAAAAGACTGAGAAAAAAGTTTGACACATAACAATTGTTTAATAAATGATGGTTAGTATATTTTTAATCAATCCTATTACCACTGCTTATAGTCTGGCTTGCTTAGGTCCTACTGTGAATTAGTGGGAAGGGAGTTCTTTGGGGACAAGACCTGGATGCTCTTCCCTGGTGAGTCCCTTACACATTCCAGAGGTTGCACTTGACTCATGTCAACCCAATTACATTGACTGAACTTTTAAACCCAACTGAATTGGGTTCAGAGGAGGTGAACAAACTGTGGTTATTGATGACCCTCTCTTACCCTCTTACTTCACCGGACCTTTTACTTCTCAGCCAGATACTCATAACTAAAGCTCTGTCTGGTTTCACAGTGCAAAGTGTAATCAGATAAGCTCCAGGGTTGGGCCTCTCCTTCTGCCTCTAAGGATCAAATATCTGACATACTGCTTTGCAATCACATCACAGCCTTAATTGGGCTAATGAGGTTGTAGAGACAGTCTTACAGCTGACCACTCTCTCCCTACAGAGTGGCCATCATATTGGTAATCATATAACTGCTTTAAGAATTAGTTAGTCAGGGCCAACAAGTGGCTTGGTAGTTAAGGCACTGGTCTTCCACATGGTCACTCAAAAATCAGTTCGAGTCCCAGGCCCAGTGACTTGAGGATCACGTCAGCCATGTGTGTGTGTCCCAAATTCCCAAATGGAAGAGAAGGATTACAGTGTGGCTATCTTCCCAGGAGGCGTGATTTTCCACTTTCCCTCTCACTGTCTCTCTCTGGCGAGCACATTCACCCTACTAAAGAAAAAAATTTTAAAACTTATAAAGAAAAAAAAGAATTGGTTAATCCATTCATAAAGTAGGGAAAATTATTCTTATTTGCATAGCAAATACGAATTAGATAATTAGAAGTTTTTACTAGATTCTCTTAATAAAAAACACACTATTAAAAACCCTGATGTTGAAATTCAACTTTTTAGAAACTCTAGTCTCTCACCTCTTTAGTCATAGCCTTAGAGTGTGACATTGTAGATTTCATTCATTAATACTTTACTGATACAGAACTGCCAGTAAAATTCTGAACTCCAGAGATTTCTGAAGGAAATATAATGTTGTTTTTTTAAACATAGGCTAATGTTTAAAGAAGAGCAATGTTGCTTGATGTAAGCATTTCAGAGTAAGATTTAACTTTGGGGACACCTACAGTCTTAATTCCAGAGAGGTCTTCTAGGCCTCAGTTTCATCATACAAGAGGAATGGCCTCGTCTTCCCTAAGTTCTTCTGTGATCACAATAGTAATTCTTGCTATGCAAGGATGTTGGAAAACATTTTTTGTTCTCATTTCAATTTGTTTTAAGTAAATTAAACCTTTTTTGATCATTGATTACACTGTTGTTTAGATAGTAAATCCTTTTCCATAGAGAAATATTTGTGACCTTGATCCAGGCTAACTCATCACACACCATAAAACTCACAATCCATATCGTGAAATGCAAATACTACTGATGGTCAAAGCAATGGTGTAGGGCACTCATCTCTCCTGTCCTCCATCTAGCCTCCCATTGATCTTATCTCTGCCCAACTCTGAATGTTGCTTGATTCCATGCTTATATCAGGTCTTTCTTATGGATTAGAGGAAAGATGTTGGCTATAACTTTATTACCAGGGTCCTAAAAACACCAAAATCCTCCCTGCCCTTCTAACCTTTGCCATGGGGTTTCTAAAGAAGCAATAACATTATAGGAATCATAGTATCTCTTTATTTTTAAAATAGCTTTATTGAGATCTAATTGATAGCCCACAATAAAAAAGACTGCATCTGTTTAACATAAACAGTTTGCTAAGTTTACAGTGTGTTCATAGTAATAACTAAGCTAGCACCAATACTGCAAAATACAGATCTCCCTTGTGAAGCTCAGTTAAAGAAAGCAGATTTTTAGTGGGAGAAATGAGAGAGAAAGAGAGAGAGAGAGACCAAGCTCCAAGACAGTCCTGGACTCACTACCCAACCACTAATTTATTTATTTTTTTAAATTGCTAGAGGGCACGTGTGTTTCCCAGATAAAGAGAGAGAGAGAAAGAGAGTGAGAAAGTATCCTGCAATGTGGCATGGTCACCCACAATCCCTTCTCCATCTCTTACCCCAACAGGATTTTAGGCACACACACACGCTCATGTGCACAGTGTTTTTTGTTTTGGTTTTTTGTTTTCATGCCACCTGACCAAGACTCAAACCAGGGTCACTCATATGAGATCCAGTCTCCCTTAACCACTAGGCTAGAGGGCCTGCCCACAACCACCAGTGTGGATTAAAAGGGTAGAACCATGAGAATGGATGACCTGTCTAAGGAGGTAAGCTTTGCTTCAACCTGGGGAAAAGCTAGACATGGGCACTAGCCTTTGAAGCACCTTATTTCACCCACCAGGAAACAGAGTCCAATCAGGTAGACCTATTGGGCTGGCATTTTTTTCCTCTCTTACAGCAGAGTTAATGAAACAGTGAGCCAATGAGCAGAAGCAAAGTGGAAGGGCGTTAAAGGGTCCTTCAACCTATATGCCCCATTGTTTATGTTTGAGCCTCTACTTTCTCTAATGGCCCTAAACTGGCTCTCGTCTCTGGTTTTTCAGTCTCCTATCAGAGCATCCTTCCTGATTTGAATTTCTGTTAGTCCCTTATTGGTGTCCTGGCTGGGTAAATCAGGGTGCTTGAGTACCAATGTTGTTTTTAGCTTTTCATCCTTCAGTTTCAAAATATGTAATAAGAGTGAAGATTCCTTGGTGCCGAAGTAAAAGGTTTTAAGAGAGATTTTAATAACTTCATATGACTGTGGGATAATTTAATCACAAGTGAAAATATATGTGTGCATGTGTGCATATACGTAAACAAAGACAGCGTATTTACTTTTTCATGAAATGAGAGTATCACTTGACACAAATAAGAACACTACAGCAACCATGGAAGTTTCATGATTAAGAGAACAATTCTCATTTGTTTTCAATGCCTCAGGATAAATCAGAGTCAATTTATCTATATTCCAGGTCTGAATTCCTTCACCCTCTCTCCTCCTACTTAAAAGATACCCAACCTCAAACCCATCAAACTCCAGACCATTTGGGTCTTTTAGAATTATAATTTTGCTTCTTTATGTCTTTATTGCTTCTTTGATAGAGAAATTGAAAAAAAGAAAAAGATATGAAGGAGAACAACAAAAAGCTATAATTATGAAGATTCAATTTAATTTTAAAGCTTGTGGACAGAAAAGAAGAAGCCAGAAAAGAAGGAACCAAATTAATTTAGCAGGGAAGCATTGCATGAAATATTGTTGAAGTTTAATAACCATGCAAAGACAGATGATATGTGTGGAAAAATTAGTTGTAGGACCTCATAATAGTCTATTAATATTTCCTACAGGCGCAAAACCCTTTCCTGAATAATTGTGACAAAGTAATCTTTTGAAAAAGAGAGAGTTGAAAAAAAGAATCTTCAAAAGGAGACAGTGACGGGGAAGGCGCTGGAAGGAGAAGGAGGCTGAGTGTCAACCAGGGAAACTGAGGTTATGTTTTATGTAACTCAACATGGTCAGATCAGAGAGATCAGGCTCCCAGATAACCAGAAACCGTGTGGAGGGTATAAACACATGGACACATCCACTGTTGAGCTGTGAATACAAACAGTGCTGTTTTTAAATCCACCTTAATTGTTTTCAAAGATCTTTATGAAAATTAGCTAGTATTCCAGCCCATGAGGTCAACATGACTGAGTTCTCAAGCAGATGAAAAAAACTGAGATACATAACAATGCTGTAGTTGGTTCCAGAGTACCAGGAGATACAGGTAGATGGGGAAAGGGAGGCCCCTGTCTAAGACAGTACAATGGACCTGACCACCTGCCCTTGGCCCAGGGAAAAGAAATGGCTTCTTCTGACTTTCATTCCCTGCAGAGACCCAATCCTGTTTGGGGTTTTACAAAGTTTGAACTCCCAAGAGCAAAACATGAGTTCCTTTCATCTGATTTCATCATACGGTAGTTATTCTATCTACCCCAAATTTGAGATTATTATTCTAGTGGAAACTTAAAAAATATTTGTGTATTGGACTGGGTTCCATTTGGGAAAGGAAATAGGCCAAAGAAAAGAGAAGCGATATTTGTTAATATTCTTTTATTTCCAAGGCATGAAAATGTACTACTTCCTCCAGTCCTCAACAAATTTGCCAAGCATTATGCCCATTACACAGAAGAGGCTTCCAGTTTCCTTATTTCTGGGAACTGGCAGAGTGAAGACAGGTTAAATGAGAAACTCTCTAGAAAGGCCTTTGCCTGTGAAAGGATTAGCTAGGTTTGCTCCCATCCCCCTCTGTAGGAGTCTCCTTTGCTCTTTATTGACTTGTAGATGCTGTCTCTATTGCCAAAAATCTTGGGCTCAGTAGACAATTACCTTCATTCCGGAAATGGCTTACAGTGGGTGTAGAAGGTGTAGAATCTTATTCCTGGGCTGTTGACCATGATCCTGTCCTAATTCAACTTCTCCACTGCATGACTTGAGTTAATTACAATAAAGGCAGTGATTAATGACAAGCTCAATTCATGAAAAGTCTGCAGGACTGTCATAGTCACCTGAAAACTTACTTCTTCCAGCATAAGGTATTGAGTTGTTGGAAAAGTCATGACGCATTTTTGCATAGAAAAATATCTCATGACTTTTCTGACGACCCAATAATTAGGGAGCATCTAGGACAGGAACTCATGAGATAAAATAGTTGAATAACTGACACACCTTTGAATGGCATTGTAGATAGAGTTGAGGTTCTGCCTAGGTTACAGTTCACATCTTTTGGGGGAGCGCCATCTGGATACTTTTGGGGGGCAAAACTGTTACTCCAGGTTTTCACTTGTTTCAGGGAATAGATTAACATTCTGTTGTGGTTTGTATGTACTGAACCAAACTACGCATGCACAACAGGGACGATGCAACACACACGAGAGCATCCTTGGGTCATGGTAGCTGTAGCGCACCAAGTATTGGACTGTGGAAGGTGCTTTAAGAATTGAGGTTTGTCACATGTGATTACAACCAGTCCCTAATTTTATCTTTGATTTCTTTTGTTCCCTATGATGAATCACGCCAAGATCTACCCAGTTCACAATGAGCACTTTGGCAAGTTACTCTTGGTCCAATACACTTGAGAATGGTGGTCACTGGTACTAATCCTGGGGCAGCCCAAGAGCAGCCAAAAGCTACATTCTAGGCTCCTTTTCCTATTCCCCATTCCTTTTCACAGAAATATTGAGGCCTATCCTAGAATATAGGATGTTCCCAGTTCAAATGTGTCCCTACAAATCAAGGGCCACTCCTTCAGGCTGGGTAAAGAGCATAAGCACTCATTGAGAATAAATACTCCCAGAGGCCAATCGACAGTCCCACGGTGTGAGAGGCATGAAAAAGTCTAAATCCTAGAAGCTCAAAGATTTCTCTTGCTGATAAGACACCAATGGCAGTATGATTCTCTGAGACCACACAGGGGAAGATCATCCTAGGGGAACCCCGAAGGATCAAATACTGAGGTGAATATTCAACGTTGGGGGTCCATACCGCAACCAAGGCTACAATTACCTTCTTCACAGTTGTACTTTTGTATCTCATGCAATTTTTAGCTTTTTTTAATATGTTACTTCTTTATAAAAATCATTTTAGCCATACCTATAATTAGTAACAAAGTACTTGATGACACCCCAAGTTTCATTTGTAAATTCTATAGGATCTCTTCATTCAGTTGGTTATTCTACAAACCCTGATTAAATACTTGTATTCCATGCCTCTCAAAAGTTGAAAATGAATAGCACATGGTCTCTGGTTTTCAAGATGATCTATGTGAGGACCTCAGATTACATTCAGAATATAAGACAAAAATACTCAGGATTTGCCAGCCCTAAAATTATTTTTGCCTTTACAATAATGTACAATATTATACGGATTAAATTATTCGTGTATTAAACCTTCCTTTGCTTTTCTTTATTTTTTTCCCGTTCATTGGCCACTTGGAACATTGATGACCATTTTTAATTTTTGTAAAATTGGAGGCCAAAGATTTTAGGACGAGTCTGTAATTTATAGCCCCTACTACATCATAGGTACCTAGCTCACAAGTAGTTCACACCTCACCAATTTCTGCAAGTACATACACACTTCCACTTTGCTCATCCTAGCTGTTCCGAACCACAACCAAGCTGTGATAAGCTGATGATACCACCTGGTGGTTGGAACAAGGGATAGTAATGCTCACAGTCATTTTAACTCACGCTCTTACACCCTCACCCTTCTTACCCATGTAGAGATGTAGCATATGCTAAACCCATTTTTCCCCCATCTCTCCTAACTCCCTTGTTTTACATTAGTAATTTAGTTAGCTAGTTTGTTTACCTGTATCTTAATATACAAAATCAGGAAATATCTTTCACACATATGTACCATCAGTGTCTGCTTTAACAACTTTATCATACTGTCCTCCCCTGGTAAAGCCTCCACCTCATTTCTCATTTCTGAGGATCTTCCTCACTAATTTCCTCTGTCAATTTTCTTTGGTCTATATGGGAACGAAAAATCTTCACCTTATTATTATTGTTAAATATGGATGATGTCTAGTGATTATGCACTTGAAGGGAAAGGAAACCCAAGAACTGCCTACCAGGTGCAAATTAAAGCAGGTCCCCGTGCAGAAGTGTCATTGTGCCCGGCCCTCCTCAGCTCCTTTGCTACTGCTTTCCCTCATGCCAGGAAAGCCTCTTTGTTTTCCTAAAGGCTTCCATTGTCCAACCTGACCTTCCCTGGAAATTCTTACTTATTTCAGATGCCCTGACTCTCTGAAACCTAATTCTTTAGTCATTATAGTGGTTTCCTAGGACTGCTGTGACAAATGACCACGACTGGATACGTGAAAGCCTATGCCCAGACTCGAGGTGACGACAGCGCCATACTCCCTCCCTTCAGAGCCTCCATCCAGGAGAAACTGGATACGTGAAAGCCTACGCCCAGACTCAGGGTGACGACAGCGCCACACTCCCTCCCTTCAGAGCCTCCATCCAGGAGAGAATTGTTTCTTGCCTCCACCAGCTCCTGGTGACTCCAGATGTTCACTGGCTTGTGGCAGAGTGGCTTGAACCACTGCCTCCGTCTTCACCTGGCCTTCTTTGCTCTTGTTTTCTCCTTTTCCTATAGGACACCAATCATTGCATTTAGGCACCACCCTAATCCAGTATGATGTCATCTCAGATCTTACTGTAGTCACATATGCAAAGACTAAAAAAGGTCACGTGTGCAGATCCTGTTTCTACATGAGTTTCGTTTGTTTGTTTTTTAGAGAGTTTTTTTTTTGCTAAGGGTGCGTGTGCTCGCCAGAAAGACAAGAGAGAGACAGAGAGACAGAAAGAAAATCACCCCCCAGGGGGAATGGCCACGCCACAATCCTTTCTCCTCCATTCTCCTCTTGGG
>NW_006209676.1:359274-363132 GCF_000334495.1 Tupaia belangeri chinensis
AAGGATTGCAGCATGGCCATCTCCCTCTCTTTGTCTATCTCTAGCAAGCTTACATACCCTGTGGCAAAAATCTAAAAAAAGAAAATTTATTTTTACATTTTCCTAAGAAACATCTAGCTAGGTATTTTGGGTTTTGTTGTTGTTGTTTTGTTTTGTGTGTGTGTGTGTGCTTCTTAAAGTTTTTTGTTGTTGCTGTTTTGTTGTTGTTGTTGTTTAGAAAAAATAGAGAGAGAGACGGAGAAAGACAAGCATCTTCGATGGGGCCTCAAACGACAATCTTCCCTTCAGTCTTCCCAAGAGCCAGGATCACAGGCACACCAGTGCATGTCCCATGTGTCCAGGTTGGCCCAGGCACTGAACCCTGCTCTTTCATATGACCCAGCATTGCAATGCATTGTGTCACTGCCACACCACCAAGGCCGAGCCCCTACAGAACATGTTTTATTGTTTTTGTTTGGATGGTTGATTTGTGTATGTGTGTGTGTGTGTGTGTGTGTGTGTGTGTGTGTGTGTGTGTTGTAATGTTTCCTTAAAATTGCTTTCATTCATTTGTGGGCATCACCTCATGTAATTTTATATTCTCCCCGGTAGGTCTCATACTTTTATACTTTCAGAATTGAAAATATCATCCTTATAATCAAGAAAATACTTTGAAATAGTCCCTGTGTGTGTGTCATCCCAGAAAATGCCAGTCTAAACTAACCACACAGTGAGACTAGACATTTGAAGGGTCTCCCATTTTCCATCCCCGAACCTGTCCGTCACTGTAACCCTTTTCATGTAGCCACTGCCCTAAGGAGCCCACTGTCTAATTGAAGAGAAAAAAGAATGCAATCGTCTCGTGTTGCGTGTCTGGAAGTAGCTGTTCTTGCCATGCATGGTTTTGTCCAAAATACAGCTTTCCTGCTTCTGGGAAATATTATTCTACAATACACTGTATTGGTCCAAGGGGAATAGCTTTCACACAGATCCACCTTTTTGTCATTTAGATTTGTTGACTCCTATAATGCAATACCCAAAACTTAGTACTTAAAGCAACAACAACCTAGGTAGTAATGGGGCGGCATTTTGGTCTGGGCTTATCTAGATGGTTCTACTGGTCTCAGCTGGGCCCACCAACAGCACTGATGGTTCACTAGGCAACTCTGATTCTTATGACTGGTTAGTTGTCAATTGGGGCGACAAGGATGACTGGGCCATTGTCTCTCATTATCACGCAGACTACCCTAGACCCTTTCACTTGATGATGAAGGGTCTCCAAGAGAGAATGGAGGTGGGTATTGTCTCTTGAGGCCTAGGCTTGGATCTGGCATGACACCTCTTCTGCTGCCTTCTGTTGACACCAAAGCAAGGTCGAAGGCCAGCTCACATTCAGGTTTGTATAAATACACTTCATCTCTTGATATAAGGACCTACAGAGTTATAGAAGAGAGAAAGATGATGGACACCTCTGCAATCTTCTACAACCTCCCTAGCCAAATTGGAGGACATGCACTCTGCCTCGGCTAATCACAGTGCCTCCCTTCCCCCACTCAGCATCCCTTTCTTGGCCATAGAGAGATTTGATAACCACTGAGTTGAGCTCATAACTTTGCTCTTTAGGATCAGAAAGTCCAAGTATTGGTTTGTCTCTCGTGGAGAAAATGCAAGACTGGTGCCATTAGCAATGTTCTTATCACCACTTCACCCCCTGCCCCAAGCTCACCTTTGACACAGAAGAATCTTGCCTTCAGCTGGTACCACAGTCCGACTGTTTTTGTCCCCCCAAAAAATCATACACTGACATTATAATCCCCAAGGCAATGGTAGTAGGAGGTGAGGCCTTTGAGGGGAATGATTAGATCATGAGAGTAGAGTCCTCATGAATAGGATTAGTTCCCTGTGAAAGAGGCTCCCAGAAAGCTGCCTTACCTCTTTTACCATGCAAGGACACAGCCAAAAAGTGCCATCAATGAACAGAAAGCAAGCCCTCACTAGACACTGAATCTGCTATCTTAATCTTGGATTAAGAAATGTGGGTAATGGGACCAGCAGATGGCATAGTGGTTATGTTGCTGGACTTCCATGTAGTCAACTATGGTTCAAGTCCTGAACCTGTTGGCTTGAAACTCACACTGGGCATGTGTGCATGCATGCTCAAAATCCCTAGAGAAGAATGGAGGAGAAGGGATTGCAGCGTGGCCATCCTCCCTGGGGGGTGATTTCTCACTTCGCATCTCTCTGTCTCACCATCCCCCTTTCTTGGCCAGAGAGAGATTTGATAACCACTGAGTTGAGCTCATAACTTTGCTCTTTAGGATCAGAAAGTCCAAGTATTGGTTTGTCTCTCGTGGAGAAAATGCAAGACTGGTGCCATTAGCAATGTTCTTATCACCACTTCACCCCCTGCCCCAAGCTCACCTTTGACACAGAAGAATCTTGCCTTCAGCTGGTACCACAGTCCGACTGTTTTTGTCCCCCCAAAAAATCATACACTGACATTATAATCCCCAAGGCAATGGTAGTAGGAGGTGAGGCCTTTGAGGGGAATGATTAGATCATGAGAGTAGAGTCCTCATGAATAGGATTAGTTCCCTGTGAAAGAGGCTCCCAGAAAGCTGCCTTACCTCTTTTACCATGCAAGGACACAGCCAAAAAGTGCCATCAATGAACAGAAAGCAAGCCCTCACTAGACACTGAATCTGCTATCTTAATCTTGGATTAAGAAATGTGGGTAATGGGACCAGCAGATGGCATAGTGGTTACGTTGCTGGACTTCCATGTAGTCAACTATGGTTCAAGTCCTGAACCTGTTGGCTTGAAACTCACACTGGGCATGTGTGCATGCATGCTCAAAATCCCTAGAGAAGAATGGAGGAGAAGGGATTGCAGCGTGGCCATCCTCCCTGGGGGGTGATTTCTCACTTCGCATCTCTCTGTCTCTCTCTGTCTTTCTGGTGAATACATGTGTGCCCTATGGCAAAAATCCCTCTTAAAAAAAAAAACAGAACTGTGGGTAATAAATTTATGTTGTTTCTAAGCTACATTCTCTGTGGTATTTTGTGATAGCAGCTTAAACAGACTAAGACAACTGGAAAGAATGAGCTCAACATTGACAAAGAAGCAGAGGCAACACAAGAGCATTCTGAGGCTATGTCAGTCCTGTGGTCAGATTCCTTGAGACCCAGAGGTCCCTGCCTTTTCTGTGATCACCAAGCCTTCTAATCAGTTGACTTTTCTCAGCCAAGCTACATTCTCGTACTTATAACCAAGAGTGTTCTGCCAACACGAAACCCAGTACATAAAAGGAGACAAATCCATGTCTAGCTGAGACAAGACAGGGAGAGCTACTTGGAAAAAAAAGAGTGAGCCAGGGCAGGCACAGCATTTGAACAGACAGAACTCACGCCAGGTCTCGCATGTGTGCCCAAGATCCCGAGAGGAGAATGGAGGAGAAGGGATTGTGGCATGGCCATCCTCCCTAGGAGGTGATTTCTTGCTTTCTGTCTTTCTGTCTCTCCAGCAAGCACACGCACCCTATAGTAAAAAAAACTCTTTAAAACAAAAAAAATAAATAAATAAGAAGAGTTTGAGAAAGATCAGTCTATGACAGATGGATGGCATAATAGATTTGAAAGAAAGAGAATGAATCAGGAGATAAAGCCTAAAACAATGAGACCTTAAATTAGGGCTGAAGAAAGGGCAAGGAAAACACAAAGAGCATGCAAGAGGGAAAGGGGGAAAAGGCCTGGGCTTGGAAGCGGATTGGACCTATTGAACCTGGATGAGGACATGAGCAGGAGAAGAAGCTTGCCATAAACCTGAGGGTTTGACCAGAGGGGGATGTTTATGGTGATAGAAGAACATACATGATGGGTT
>NW_006209676.1:363380-369586 GCF_000334495.1 Tupaia belangeri chinensis
AGCTGCAGCCAGAGATGGGTGTCTGGGAGTCATCAATCATTCCCAGTTATCACTGGAGAACCTTCTGGGTACTCCACTGCGAAAGGTGCCAGGAAGTCCATGGTGCTCATAAATGTCTCATGGTCTTGGATTCTGGTAAGGACTGTTTAAAGTACAGGAAGAAAGAGGTATAGAAGGAATATTCTCTCATCTGTCCTTAGAAACATGGTATAACTTGTGGGGGGGTGGGTGGTTTGGTTCCTGCTTAAATGGTCAAGGAAAAAAAAATGAGGCTAGACTGACCTTAGAGTGGACCTTAGAGTGGACCCTAGACCTCCACCTGCAAACCTGAGTGCTCTCTCCTCTCAGGCCCTCTCATCTGGCCTGCATCTCTCCTTCCACTTCCACCATGCAATGTAACCGTGGCTGCTGTGCTCCACACAAATGAAGAAAATCAAAAACGTGTGTTTGTCAACTCCGGAGCTACATTCATATCACTATCAGAAGGCAGAGTTACAAAAATCTTTAATACCTCTAACCAGACCAATGATAGTAGTGTGAAGGGAATCCTTTGGCGAGGTTGGAAGAACATGATTCACCAAGATTTAAAACCGAGTGCTGCCTCTTAAGATTGATGTCAGCACTCCCAGCTCAGGAATGGAGCAGATTCCTAGAGCCACTGGAAGCCAACTGGGAGACATCCGTATGGCAGAGGCTGGGAGGCAGGTGGGGTACCGAAAGCGATTTGGGCCAGGCAGAAATGGAATTCTTAGCTTTAATGTCCCTTTTGCCTGCCTATTTTCATCTTTATAGAACAGCCCCTTCCCTGTCCTTCCCAATTCCCCATTTTCTTTTCTTTTTTCCTTTCTTTAAATGCAGTCTAATCCCGAGTGTGAACTGATGTAGTTTGTGTGTTAGGGGGAAAAAAAATCTCTCTCTTTTTCTGCCTTTTTTTTTTTCTTCTTCTTCCCCTGGCCCAGTTCATTATTTTTCTTTCTTGTCACTCAGTGTGATAGGTTGAACAGAAGTGCACAGATGAGCACTGAAAACGGTGTCACAAGGCCTTAATCTAGTCTTTAATGCCTGACTTCAGAGATGTCATTTATCTTCTAACTGCAGCAGGCATCCACCAACTTTATCTCTAATAATATATTGATGGATTAAAAGGGTCGGGCAGGAGACCGGGCTGGAAAAATTGCTTATTGACATCAAAATACAGTGCCCTCAACCTGATAAACATGGAGGGCTCGTGTATCTCCCAGAATAGTTGGCGTAGCTATAATTTTTTTCCTAACATGTTTCCCCCAGGTTCATGGGGTGGTCCAGTAAAATAAACAAATACTAAACATTATTTCTATGCTGACATAGCCGGGGAATACACGAGATATTTTAGGAACACATTTTTAATGTCAGATTTATAAATATACCTCCCTTATTTATGACATGCTATAGCATATTCTGTGACAACTTGAAACAGGCACCTATAGTCTTGGCAGCATTCAAATATTCTCCATGCAGCGTGGAGCAAAAGCTCCCGGTAGCACCTGATTGTGCTTTTGGACGGCCTGTAACGCAAGGCTATTTCAGCAGAGAGATGAGGCCAGTAATCTCGGAATGTAAATGAAGAGAGCCTTTGGAAAGGTTTCCTTTGTTTATTGTTCTCTTCCTTTCATTGTTTGGCTGGCAGCAAAATGTTTCAAACGTTGTTCCCCTCTCCCCACAGAGGCTGTGTCCACACAAGTCAGTTTTAGAAGACCAAAAAAAATCATTGTGGATGTCTAACTCCTTCTTAGTAGGTAGTTCCTGAATTGACTTTTTTTTTTTAATGACCTGCTATTGAACTAAATGTTGCCTAATTTATTTTTACCCCACGAATTAGTTTGCAAGCAAAGATACTCTCCAGAGGAGTTTTTTGGTTTTTGGTTTTTTTTAAAATTTTTAGGCATCAAAGTGGTTTTCATCTGATTTTCAAAGAAAAGTGACATCCTTTGTTTGGAAAATAAGCTCTAAAAATGCCTTTCTCAGTGCTGTGTTTAGGGAGAAGAAGTGGCTTTATTTTAGCTTTTTTTAAAAAAAAAAACTTTTTAAAGTTACTTTATCTTTAAAAATTTTTTATTTTAATATCTTTCCTTGAGTGCAAAGGTAATATCATAAATGTTGTCTCGCAGACTTGCTTCTAAAGAGATTTTCAGAAAAGACACATCATCCAGCACTGTGTGAATTCCATAGGGACTATTATGACACTGTGCTCCTGCTAATGGCAGCTTGGCCTTATTCAGAACTGTCCAAGCCAGGATCCTGGACATCAGTGCCCAGAGTCCACAGGTGCCTACAAAGGAAAGTCCTCAGCCCCTGAATGTCCAGACACACTCCCAGCCCAGCTAATTGCTGCTCGCTGGCTGCAGCTGGACAACGAACTATCCTGGACTACGCAGCAGCTGCCCTGGACTATGAACTGAACCTCTATTGCAGCAGTTTCCCCACCTGTAAAATGGAGACAGTAATTGAGACTAGCAGTTAGCGTAATGGCTATGTTGCTGGACTCCCACGTAGTCAACCGTGGTTCGCGTCCCGGATCCGATGGCTTAAACTCTCGCCAGCATGTGTGTGTGCGTGCCTAAGATCCCGAGAGGAGAATGGAGGAGAAGGGATTGCAGCGTGGCCATCCCCCCTGGGAGGTGATTTCTTGCTTTCTAGCTCTGTCTCTCTCTGTCTCTCTGTCTCTCTGTCTTTCTGGAGAGTGCACACACTCTATAGCAAAAACCTCTCCAAAAAAAATGGAGACAGTAATTATGCCCACTTCATTGGGCAGTTTGAAGATTAAATGTGTTCATATATAAAAAGCAGTTACCATAGTATATAGTATCAGTATATAGTGAAAGCTCAGTAAATCTTACCTATTACTATTATCAACATCTTTAAACTTATTTAGGGGCTTGTAGTAACTTCCCAAAGGAAGGATGACTGGTGAGATAGCCAGGACAAAAACAGTGTCTAGCAAGAGCAAAATGTGTTAGTAGGAGCTGGGGGTGGGGGTTGTGGGTAAAGGAAACTTCTAAGACCTAAGAGGATGCCAAAATGAAATAACCTCAAAGCTGGAAAAAAAATCTTAATAAAGTCATGAGCTATAGGGTCACAAAAATTTGATCAACAGATGAGAAGAAAATAAGTAGTTAACATGTATATTTTTGTAAACCAGGCATCAGGGTCCCTTACCCCTTTCTACAAGGTTTCCTGGATAGCTTGGGAAATGCACTGGGGGGAGGGGAGTTGTTTCATAAAACCCTGCTACTAAAGTGATAGATTCTGTAACAGGTTGAGAAGAAAAACTAAATTTGAGAAGTAGAATGAACCCATTGAGGATGACCTGTCAACCCTCATTGAATGCCTTGGGATAGATCATGGATCTAAGGCATGTCTTCACTATTGAGAATACCTCAATTAGCATGGGTAAGTTGGCTACATGGACAGAATTCAAAACGCAGACCATAAAAGTTAAGACTCCAAAACGAATCACTTAAAGGCTCCTCTACATTCAAGGGAAGATTAAGGATCAATGTGACTGAAGTATAAAAGCTGAATTGTGAGTAAAAATAATAGTAGACACCATTTACAGGGCACCAACCATTTACCAGGACTGAGTCCAGGTCTTTCATTCTCTAAGACCACTTTCTAAATTCCAACATTTCCATCTATGCTGCATTCAACTCTGACTACAGGAAGCAAGAAGATGTATTGAGATTCCCAAGTTGTGAGCTGGTGAGTTTTCTGAGCAAGAGAGAAGGGAACTCAAAGTTTCATGTGCCTATACTTGGCGTTTTACATATTCCTCTACCCAGGAAGATGATCCTTGGCTAATGATCCCAAATTTTAAAACTCTAATCTGGACACTTACTTCTTCCTCCTCTGTGTTCGACTGCTCTGGGGATAAAGAAATCATTTCTTGGTGCTGTCATCAAATGAGGTCAGCCTAAGGTAAGACAGTAACTAGAGGGGCAAGACATGGAGACCTTGTTAAAATATGAAAGGCCTATCCATCTCCATGATTCACTATGTTCACAGAAGACTGCATTTTTTTTAAAAAAAGAATTATTTTATTTTAAAATTGTATTTATTTATTGTAATTTGACCAGAGAGGGATAGAGTGAGAGAGAGAGAGAAACAGAGCGGGACAGAAGAAAAATGACAAAGCAAGTCATCAAGTCCAGGACTTGAACCACAGTCGACCATGTGGGAGTCCAGTGCCTTAACCACCACGCCAAAGACTGCATTCTTACAACTTCCGTTTAAATTTCCATTTTCAGTATTTATAAAGTTCAACCATCACGACTTTCTCCAACAATTTAATTAGTATGACTTCCTTGCTGATTAATGGAATAAAGCAAAAAAGCTAAAAAAAGATAATACAGATTGAAGTTCATTCAATGTGGATTTTGTCTACGTGGGTCAAGGAGAAGCCAGTCATGTGGTGGCTGTACATTGATTTTCACTTTTGATCCTCACCACAACTCTGTAATACAGGTATTAGGAAGAGAACACTAAGGTTCACAAAGGTGAGTAACTTGCTCAAGGTCACACAACCAGTAAACATTAATACCAAGACAAACCCAAGTCGCTCCAATCAGTAAGTTCCATGGTCTTACTTGTGCTGCATCATGTTGAAATGGCTGGTGACACGTATTTGTACTTTTTTTTAATGCAATAAGACCAAAGAAGAGAAAAGCCTATCGTCTTCCTTTCCTAACAAGATCTGTTTACAGAAAGAAGCACAAATAATATAGTCATAAGATCAAGGTTCAAATCTACCTCTTGGCTTTACCCATACCCTCTTAGAAGATTCAGTTCTCATTTACAAGATTTTCCTGAAATATATAACATTTATCTTAAATTCACGTGTGCTACCCAGAGATTCCCTGATGACCCTGGAAGTTAATTTTGATATCCCAATGATGCTGTCACCACTTTTAGGTGCTCCTAAAGGACTGAATTCTCCCTGTAACTGGAGGTACGGCTTGCTTTTGCCTGCTCAGCGGTGTCACTGATGATAGCTCAATTATTGGAGAGTATAAATCACTATGGAAAAATCGATCTCTTCCTACCTGATTGCACGAGTGACCCTTCGTGGAGTACAAAGCACATGTGAGCATTGGTCATGAGGAACAGCAGGACAGACAGTGGCCACAGCTCCAAGGGAGGGTTCAGTGAGTGCTGAAAAAAGGTAGTGACAGGGTGCCTGGATACAGAAACTGGCAACAAATGCTAACTATGAAGGATCCGTTCGATCGCCGGGGAGCTGTCTGTCAAAATGAAGCCTAATGAGGTTAAAAGGCCAATGTTGAGATTAATAGGGAAAACAAAATAAAAAATAATGGAGGCCCACAAACAACAAGAAATGGATTTATCAAAAGTAGCACACAAGAAAAGGGATCTGCCCTAATGCAACAGCATCAAAACTATTAATAGATTAAAGAGGGACCAGCAGTTAGCATAATAGCTATGTGGCTGAACTCCCACATAGCTGACCGTGGTTCGAGACCCAGACCCAGTGGCTTAAACTCATGCCAGGCGCATGTGCATTGTGCCCAAGATCCCGAGAGGAGAATGGAGGAGAAGGGATTGTGGAGTGGCCATCCTTCCTGGGGGGTGATTTGTCGCTTTCTGTCTCTCTGTCTCTCTCTGTCTTTCCGGCAAGTGCACGTAACCTATAGCAAAAGCCTCTCAAAAAACAAACAAACAAACAAACAAAAAAACCTCTTAATAAAGAAACAAAGCAGAGCATAGCCCCGCTGGGGCTCCGCATCCTCTGTAGGAAAGCAGGTGGTGACTTGCTGCCTTACAACACTCCCCTCAGCTTCTGTCAGGGAGGTCCACCCCACAGACTCATGCCAGCTCAGTAGCTACAGCAGAGGCCAATGTATTCTCTATTGTGCTGAGAGAAAGTAACCATTAACTTAGAATTCTTTGCCCAAACTATCATTTAAAGTAACGACAACAGATATAATTTCGAACAAAATATGACACAATATGCTATTCTTAGATCCTCACTAAATATATTTGGATATTTATAAATAAAAATATAATGGCAAAATGTGTGTGTGGGGAGAGAGGTTGTGTATTTATTTTTCAAGGCCACGGTGACAAAAGTAATCCAAGGGTATAAAGCTCTTCATTGCAACATTATGTAAAAGGGTAAAAGGCTGGAAATAATCCAAATGCCCATCAGCAGG
>NW_006209676.1:369803-382296 GCF_000334495.1 Tupaia belangeri chinensis
GCAGGAAACTGGTTGAATAAACCATGATATATTCATGCAATGGAGTACTATACAGCCATAAAAAGGAATGGAGACTATCTTAATTATGACTACAGAAAAGTCTCAAAGATATATTGTTAATTGCAAAAAAGGATGAGAAAAGGTATTTATAGTGACTATTGTTTACCTAAGAAGGATATAAATATATATGCTTATATTAAAAAGCAAGCAAGGATAAATTAAAAATCTTTTAATTTAGCTGTAGAACAGGGGAGAGAACGGAACAGAGAGCAAAAATAGAATCTGGACTCCTCTGAATCTAACATGTTTTGCAGGTTCAACCTCAGAATCATGTAAACATTTTACAAAATTATAAAATAAAATTAAAGAAATAGCACTCCCCAAGAATCAAAGATTTTTTGGCATAATGACTCAAAAAGACATTATTACAAATAATATTAAGAGACAATAACTTGACTACAGGGATATAGCCCAAGAACAACAACAACAAAACTAGAAAAAAAAAACTTAACATAGTTTTCAATAAAGATATTATTGTAGTAATACTAATATTATTAATAAGAGCCAGTTGTGTACTATTCTGGGAAAAATCAAGTAAGCATTTATACCAATGTTGATGAGAACTGAGATTGTCCATATTGTGTAAAGAAATAAAAAAATAAAAATGTAAGACCACTAAAGTAAAAATTCTATGGGCCTGAAAATTCTGGATTTGAATAGGAAGTATTAATATGACATAGTATATTTTCTCTTTACTTTTTTTTTTTTTTTTTCACTAAAGGGGGCATGTGCTTGCCAAAGAGTGACAGAGAGAGAGAGAAAGTGAGAAATCAGCCCTTCTTGGGGAGATGCCCATACTGCAATCTCTTCTCTTCCATTCTCCTTTCAATATGTTGGGCATGCACATACAGGTACTGAGCATAATTTTCAAGGCACCAGGTCCAGGATTCAAGGACTCAAAGTGTCTAGTCAGCCATGTGGGACCCAGCTGCCCCAGCCTCCACACCACCAGCTGGTCTACATTTTATATTTAAAAATAACACACATTTTCTAACTCATATTATTGAAAAGGCCTCAAACTAATGTTCAGTTCAGTAGCAATAGCACCACTAGTACCTAGATTATGGTTTCTAAAAGTAATTTCCCACTAAAAGAAACCAAGTCTTCTTAAAGAAATGGTTAGTTCTGGTCTGGGGCAGAAAATGTACAATATGAGCTTAAAATATTTTGTCGAACCAGACAGTAAAGAACTTAGCAGGACCATTCCAAAGACAAGGCAAACTCAAGAGACACTCACCGGCCAAACTGGGAGAATTTAAGCATGTACATGATAATTCCAATAGGTTAAATGTATTGGATATATTTATATATGGTTCATATTAATAACAAAGCTGAAGAAAACAAAACCATATAACTCAATGAATACTTTTGAGGGATGCTAGGATATCAACTGATTATTTAGAAAATTATTATGTGACTGAAAGCTCAAGGTAGCAAATTGGCAGACGAAGGAAAATTTCTTTTTATGGACATTTTAAAAAGAAAAAAGAAGAAGAAGAAAAAGAAAAGAAAAGAATTGGAAATGACAGAATTAAATAAATTTTTGCAGCTTTATAACCCCTCAAGACTTGATGGATCTGGTATGTGATCATCAATGCAATGCTACTAATCAGAAATTATGGGCCTCCTGATGAAAGAATATAATACCACCTATAAATTAATCCCACCAAAAATTAATTAATTAATTATTTTTTTCTAAAGGAGCCTGTATAGCAACAGGAAAATCAGAGATCAGAACATGGGAAAGTCTATGAGATAAATGGCCTCTTTCTTCAAAAACAACAGCAAAATGAAGAAAATGAAGTGAGGGCCAACCAGGTAGCATGGAGGCTAAGGTGCAGGATACCACATGACCCATTGCAGGTTTGAGTTCTAGATCCAGTGGCTTGAAAAATCATGTCAGGCACTTGCGCAGGAGTGCCCAAGATCCTGAGAGGAGAATGGAGGAGAAGAGATTACAGCATGGCCATCCCACTGAGGAATGGGGGGATTTCTCACTTTCTCTGTCTCTCTCTAGTGAGCATATATGCAGTACAGCAAAAAACAAACAAACAAAAAAATAAGAACCTATAGACCAAAAGAGACTTAAGAATATATAGATTTTACCTCAAAAAGTAAAATAAAAAATTACTATAAGACAAAAAATTTAAACACTATCAATGAATAGCAGCACATGAATTTTCTGGATTCAATTCAAACACTATAAAAATAGTAACTGTATGATAATTAGAAATGTGATTGCTATATAGCATTTGATGATATCAACTGATTTCTAAATATTTAGGTGTAATTATGGTTTTCACATTTAATTTTTTTATCTCTTAGAGATCACAATGAAATACTACAAGTGAAATAATAAAATGGGTTTGCTTCAAAAAAACCTGATTGGAGTGGAGATATAAAATAAACTGTAAGCAGAGTGTGAGAAATAGGGGGAAAATATATATATATATGAAACTAGAAATAGAAAATTATTGATGATAGCATGTATGATTAAGCCACTATCTCTATGCAGTATATTCTGGATGGAAAATTACATTTTTGTATGCTGTGACAATGCTCAGGGAATTAATTTACATTAATTAATCAAAAATTAAAATTAAATAAACTAAGTTAATAATAGATGGTGGAGAAATTAGGTTTATTATACATCTCTACATTTGTAGTTGATTACAGTTTTAATAATCAAACTTTTTTTAACAAAGAAAATTTAATATAAACTGCATGATGCCTGAAGTCCCGCCAACAGCAGACTAGACTTTCTCGCCACTCCCTACCAAATGAAGAAGTGTCTACATCACTTGCTTTGATAAACCAATGGATGATGAGAAGTAGACATTTTGATTGACTATTTCCCTGTTTAACAAACCATGTAATTGCATTGTTAAACTGTGGGAGAAATTATCTTAGAGTTCCTGTTGGGGGACTGACAACTGTAAGCACTCCACCACAGAGAGCTGAACACTGCTTCACTTCCTTCTAAAGCGTTGTTCTGGGAAGAAGAATGATCCAGAACCATGAGCTTCTCCTAGGCAATAGCTGAAAAGGGACACTGAGAAGTCAAGATGGCCCGAGTAATCACTTACTCTGTTATATCCTTTTGAATTGATTAATATTTTTGGGACCAGCAGTTAGCATAAAGGCTATGTCACTGGATTCCCATGTAGTCGACCATGGTTTGAGTCCTGGAACCAGTGGCTTAAACTCAAGCTGGGAGTGTGTGTGCGTGCCCAAGATTCCGAGAGGAGAATGGAGGAGAAAGGATTGCGGCGTGGCCATCCCCCCAGAGCGTGACTTCTCACTTTCTTTGTCTCTGTCTCTCTCTGTCTTTCTGGTGAGCGCACACAGCCTATAGCAAAAAAGCCTCTCAAAAAAAAAAATTGGTTAATATTCTTTTTCTGTGAGGGATTTTTTTCATATTTTATTCCTCTGAATTTGTCATGTATTATTGAAATTTTTACCCAACACTGGCAATTGAAAACCACTAGCACAGGGGTCCACAGGTGGTGTGGTGGTTAAGGGCACTGGACTCCCACATGGCGACCAAGGTTCAAGTCCTGGACCTGGCTGTTTGCTTTCTCTCTCTCTCTCTCTCTCTCTCTCTCTCTCTCTCGCTGTTCCTCTCTGGTCAGATTAAAAATAAATAAATAAAGGTAAATAAAATAATTATTTTAAAGAAAATCACTAGCACAGCCAAGGAGGAAGCTAAGCATCACAGATAGGAACAGAGTCTATCTCATCAGATACATAGGCATCTACCTTATAAGGTTGCTGTTTGTGGGATTAAATGAGTTAACAGCTGCAAAGTACTTTTAAAATTATGCCTGAACATAGCACACACTCAAGATAGATTTTTTTAAAAAAAACATACGCAGAAATCCAAATGACTGGTTTAGGGTCTAAATAATATTTTTTTTTTAATTCTGTGGGGAAGATTTAGCATCCCAGGGGATATTTCCAATGTCTGACAGTTTTGTTTTAGTTTAGTTTTGTTTTGATTGTTACTACTATTACATAATGAGTAGAGCTCAGAGGTGCTAGTCTACATCCTACACGCATAGAACAGCCCCCCACAATTATCGTCCCCAAATGCCAATGGCACTAAGGTTGAGAAATCCTTTTCTGTGCTCCCTCATGTTAGGAAAACACACTCGATAGGAGTTAGTTTTCTATTTATTACTTTATTTCTGTCATTAGAGGTACAAGTCAGGCATCTACAGCAGACCCAGTTTATATATACATTGGAACACGTAGTAGATATCTTATCTACAGTAGCATTCAGTTACTTTTCGAGAACAGACTTGAAGGGACCAGCAGTTAGCATAATGGCTATGTCACTGGACTTCCATGTAGTCGACCACGGTTCAAGTCCCGGACCCAGTGGCTTAAAACTCACGCCGGGCGCATATGCATGCATGCCCAAGATCCTGAGAGGAGAATGGAGGAGAAGGGATAGTGGCATGGCCATCCCCCCAAGGGGTGATTTCTCGCTTTCTGTCTCTCTGTCTCTCTCTGTCTTTCTGACGGGCGCACATGCCCTATAGCAAAACAAACTCTCAAAAAAAAAAAATTGAAATATGGTGCAAGCACAATGTTTAAGAAGGTGAGCTCCACAGTCTATTTGGATTCAACTTAAGCAGGCTTGAAAAGCTCAAGGTAGCAAATTGGCAGACGAAGGAAAATTTCTTTTTATGGACATTTTAAAAAGAAAAAAGAAGAAGAAGAAAAAGAAAAGAAAAGAATTGGAAATGACAGAATTAAATAAATTTTTGCAGCTTTATAACCCCTCAAGACTTGATGGATCTGGTATGTGATCATCAATGCAATGCTACTAATCAGAAATTATGGGCCTCCTGATGAAAGAATATAATACCACCTATAAATTAATCCCACCAAAAATTAATTAATTAATTATTTTTTTCTAAAGGAGCCTGTATAGCAACAGGAAAATCAGAGATCAGAACATGGGAAAGTCTATGAGATAAATGGCCTCTTTCTTCAAAAACAACAGCAAAATGAAGAAAATGAAGTGAGGGCCAACCAGGTAGCATGGAGGCTAAGGTGCAGGATACCACATGACCCATTGCAGGTTTGAGTTCTAGATCCAGTGGCTTGAAAAATCATGTCAGGCACTTGCGCAGGAGTGCCCAAGATCCTGAGAGGAGAATGGAGGAGAAGAGATTACAGCATGGCCATCCCACTGAGGAATGGGGGGATTTCTCACTTTCTCTGTCTCTCTCTAGTGAGCATATATGCAGTACAGCAAAAAACAAACAAACAAAAAAATAAGAACCTATAGACCAAAAGAGACTTAAGAATATATAGATTTTACCTCAAAAAGTAAAATAAAAAATTACTATAAGACAAAAAATTTAAACACTATCAATGAATAGCAGCACATGAATTTTCTGGATTCAATTCAAACACTATAAAAATAGTAACTGTATGATAATTAGAAATGTGATTGCTATATAGCATTTGATGATATCAACTGATTTCTAAATATTTAGGTGTAATTATGGTTTTCACATTTAATTTTTTTATCTCTTAGAGATCACAATGAAATACTACAAGTGAAATAATAAAATGGGTTTGCTTCAAAAAAACCTGATTGGAGTGGAGATATAAAATAAACTGTAAGCAGAGTGTGAGAAATAGGGGGAAAATATATATATATATGAAACTAGAAATAGAAAATTATTGATGATAGCATGTATGATTAAGCCACTATCTCTATGCAGTATATTCTGGATGGAAAATTACATTTTTGTATGCTGTGACAATGCTCAGGGAATTAATTTACATTAATTAATCAAAAATTAAAATTAAATAAACTAAGTTAATAATAGATGGTGGAGAAATTAGGTTTATTATACATCTCTACATTTGTAGTTGATTACAGTTTTAATAATCAAACTTTTTTTAACAAAGAAAATTTAATATAAACTGCATGATGCCTGAAGTCCCGCCAACAGCAGACTAGACTTTCTCGCCACTCCCTACCAAATGAAGAAGTGTCTACATCACTTGCTTTGATAAACCAATGGATGATGAGAAGTAGACATTTTGATTGACTATTTCCCTGTTTAACAAACCATGTAATTGCATTGTTAAACTGTGGGAGAAATTATCTTAGAGTTCCTGTTGGGGGACTGACAACTGTAAGCACTCCACCACAGAGAGCTGAACACTGCTTCACTTCCTTCTAAAGCGTTGTTCTGGGAAGAAGAATGATCCAGAACCATGAGCTTCTCCTAGGCAATAGCTGAAAAGGGACACTGAGAAGTCAAGATGGCCCGAGTAATCACTTACTCTGTTATATCCTTTTGAATTGATTAATATTTTTGGGACCAGCAGTTAGCATAAAGGCTATGTCACTGGATTCCCATGTAGTCGACCATGGTTTGAGTCCTGGAACCAGTGGCTTAAACTCAAGCTGGGAGTGTGTGTGCGTGCCCAAGATTCCGAGAGGAGAATGGAGGAGAAAGGATTGCGGCGTGGCCATCCCCCCAGAGCGTGACTTCTCACTTTCTTTGTCTCTGTCTCTCTCTGTCTTTCTGGTGAGCGCACACAGCCTATAGCAAAAAAGCCTCTCAAAAAAAAAAATTGGTTAATATTCTTTTTCTGTGAGGGATTTTTTTCATATTTTATTCCTCTGAATTTGTCATGTATTATTGAAATTTTTACCCAACACTGGCAATTGAAAACCACTAGCACAGGGGTCCACAGGTGGTGTGGTGGTTAAGGGCACTGGACTCCCACATGGCGACCAAGGTTCAAGTCCTGGACCTGGCTGTTTGCTTTCTCTCTCTCTCTCTCTCTCTCTCTCTCTCTCTCTCGCTGTTCCTCTCTGGTCAGATTAAAAATAAATAAATAAAGGTAAATAAAATAATTATTTTAAAGAAAATCACTAGCACAGCCAAGGAGGAAGCTAAGCATCACAGATAGGAACAGAGTCTATCTCATCAGATACATAGGCATCTACCTTATAAGGTTGCTGTTTGTGGGATTAAATGAGTTAACAGCTGCAAAGTACTTTTAAAATTATGCCTGAACATAGCACACACTCAAGATAGATTTTTTTAAAAAAAACATACGCAGAAATCCAAATGACTGGTTTAGGGTCTAAATAATATTTTTTTTTTAATTCTGTGGGGAAGATTTAGCATCCCAGGGGATATTTCCAATGTCTGACAGTTTTGTTTTAGTTTAGTTTTGTTTTGATTGTTACTACTATTACATAATGAGTAGAGCTCAGAGGTGCTAGTCTACATCCTACACGCATAGAACAGCCCCCCACAATTATCGTCCCCAAATGCCAATGGCACTAAGGTTGAGAAATCCTTTTCTGTGCTCCCTCATGTTAGGAAAACACACTCGATAGGAGTTAGTTTTCTATTTATTACTTTATTTCTGTCATTAGAGGTACAAGTCAGGCATCTACAGCAGACCCAGTTTATATATACATTGGAACACGTAGTAGATATCTTATCTACAGTAGCATTCAGTTACTTTTCGAGAACAGACTTGAAGGGACCAGCAGTTAGCATAATGGCTATGTCACTGGACTTCCATGTAGTCGACCACGGTTCAAGTCCCGGACCCAGTGGCTTAAAACTCACGCCGGGCGCATATGCATGCATGCCCAAGATCCTGAGAGGAGAATGGAGGAGAAGGGATAGTGGCATGGCCATCCCCCCAAGGGGTGATTTCTCGCTTTCTGTCTCTCTGTCTCTCTCTGTCTTTCTGACGGGCGCACATGCCCTATAGCAAAACAAACTCTCAAAAAAAAAAATTGAAATATGGTGCAAGCACAATGTTTAAGAAGGTGAGCTCCACAGTCTATTTGGATTCAACTTAAGCAGGCTTGAATGTCAGCCCTGCTATTTACTAGCTGTAGAACTTTACTCATTTAGCTGAGACTCAGATTTCTACCTGTTAAACAAGAAAAAAAATAGTTCCTATCTTATATAAATATTGTCAGTATCAAGTGAGATAATTCATGTAAACTACTCAATATTGTGTGGCAGGAAGTAAACAAATATTACCCTTTTAAGCATAGAACTTTAAATTCAGGCTAAATAAAGGAAATAACAGATGTATCTTGGGCTTTACAAAATACAGTTTGCATATACAACTACTGAACCATGCCCTTAGAAATAGTTAGGACGATAAGTTTTTTTTTTTTTTTTTGCCAAAATTAAAAAAAAAATAATTATTTCTAAACAAAGCACCATAGTATTGTATAATGAGAAGGAAAGTTGTGTAATGATATGCAAAGTCCCTCTTTGCCAAGTAAGCATATATGAACAGCACATATATTCTTGCTATGGACTGAATTGTGTTCTTTCCCAAAATTCCTCTGTTCGAGTCCTAACCCTCCTAATAAGACTATATTTGGAAATAGGGCCTATGATGAGATGATAAAGGTTAAATGAAGTCCTAAGGTTGGGGTCCTAAGCCAATAGTTCTGGTAGCCTCTTAAAGAAGAGGAACTGGGGACCAGGATGTGGCATAATGGTTATGTCACTGGACTCCCATGTAGTCGACCGTGATTCGAGTCTCAGACCTGGTGGCTTAAAACTCATGTGTATGCATTCATGCCCAAAATCCCAAGAGGAGAATGAAGGAGAAGGGATTGGAGCATGGCCATCCCCCCTGGGAGTGATTTCTCACTTTCTGTTTCTGTCTCTCCAGTGAACACGCAGGCTTATAGCAAATATCTGTCTTCAAAAAAGAAGAAGAAGAAGAAGGAGAAGGAGAAGAAGAGGAGGAGAAAGACCCCAGAGCTTGCTCTCTAAGCCACGTGAGGACACAGTAAGAAGACAGCTTTCTACAAGCCAGGAAAAGAGACTTCACCTGGAACCAAATCAGCCAGAACCTCGATCTTAGATTTCTCAGCTTCCAGAACTGTGAGGAATAAATTTCCACTGTTTTAAGTTTTGCAAACTGTGGTATTTTGCCATAGCAGCTTGAGCAGACTAATATGATGCCAATTAAATGTAGTTCATGGAAAAGAAATTCAGCAGTTGTTGCTTTGGTAGAAAGCACAGTGAGATTTTAAGGGAAGAAGAATGAATAAAAAAAGAAATTGAAGAGAGAAGAAAAAGGTTGAGAAA
The DNA here is from genome assembly GCF_000334495.1 of Tupaia belangeri chinensis. Taxonomy (NCBI): domain Eukaryota; kingdom Metazoa; phylum Chordata; class Mammalia; order Scandentia; family Tupaiidae; genus Tupaia; species Tupaia belangeri. Next base: position 378,983 of record NW_006209676.1, read on the forward strand.
TAAAAGGGGAGACAAAAGAAAGATGATAAAATACATTGAAAAGGGGGAAAAATCAGGTAAGAAAAATGTGAAGAAAAACAAGAAAATAATGGTCTTTCACCACTCCCCTCCCGAATCCCTTAGGTATTAAACCACACAGAAAATTTGAAGTGGGGAGTGGGGTGGGAGAGAGCTGAAAAGTTCCGAGGGAGAATTTATAAAGATAGTAAACGGAAAGCCAAAGTGGGAAGGTAAGGAGAGAAAGAGAAGGGAACGGAGAAAGACAAACACTGTGATGACTAGCGAAGTTCCCCCTTTTCATTATTGGAACTGCTTCCTTTGTAGCCGAAAGTCTTCCAAACATAAGTTCACTTACTTATTATTCTCCGGGAAATAATTGTTTCATCTCATGTTTACTGATTATTGCTATATCTTTATGGGAAAATTTGGAAATCACTATCGGACCAAAGCCTGATCAATCTGCCTTATTTGCCAACTCGATTCAACCTGTCATCCTTTTTTCAAGTCCTTTTATAGCTAGGGTCTCTCTCTCTCTCTCTCTCTCTCTCTCACACACACACACACACACACACACTCGTGCTTATAACAAGAATGACCAAGTCCTATCTGTATAAGGAAATGGAAACAATACGTGAAGCAATTTTCTTGAAAGTAAGAGAGAACTATTTATTTCACTGCTAGTATGTATATCATTATTTAAGTCAGCAATTCTTTCTTTTCTTCTGGAACGTATACAAAATGGAAAGGGAATAAACAATTGCAGCAAAACCTGAAAACGCCATATTCAAATGGGTAACAGAGACGGATACAATCTGCATCCTCCAAAACATGTGTAAGAGTTGCCCAAAACAAGTCTCTCAGAAAGAGGGGAAGAAGCAAGTCCCAAGAAGGCCTAGCAGAAGCAGATCTCAGAAACTTCTAGCCAAAGTACATTTCCTAGAGGGAAAAGATTACCCTAAAGAGTAATGTCTATATCTCTTGTTTTGCAAGGGGAAAAAAAAAAGTGCAGAAAATAGGGTGAGTAGGGCAGAGGTCAAAGTGAACTTTAGTTCAAGTTGCTTCAGAAATGGTGCACGAATCACACAGACGAACCACACGACTGGGAAGCAGCTCATCACTCTAGTAGAAAAGAAGAACCTCCCTAGTTGTGAAACCTGAAAGAGACTCTGATCCCTCCTGACACTGCGTATCTTCCATTTCCCCCTCCTGTCCTCCTGGAACATAGTTGGCTCAAAAGCTGGAAAATCCAACATTTTCAATGGTGAGTCAAACATAAAAAAAGGAAAATGACTAGCTTTAAGAGAAAGATACTAGTGGGCCAGCTAGATGGCACAGTAGTTAAGGGGCTGGTTGGCTCTATGGTGGACTGCATGCATGGTTTCTAGTAGCTGGGAAAATTTGCCAGGCATGTGTGTACATGTGTGCCCAAAATTCCAAGGGGAGAATGGAGAAGAGATTGTGGTGTAGCCATTCCCTCCTCCCACACCCTCAAGGGGGTGTTTTCTCACTTCACCTCACTCTCTCTCTCATGAGCACACACACCATCTAGCAAATAGAGAGAGAGCAAGATCATAGAATAAGAAAAGAGAAGCAGGGAACCAGCAGTTAGGGTTAAGGGGCTGGATGGCTCTATGGTGGACTGCATGCATGATTTCTAGTAGCTGGGGAAATTTGCCAGGCATGTGTGTACATGTGTGCCCAAAATTCCAAGAGGAGAATGGAGAAGAGATTGTGGTGTAGCCATTCCCTCCTCCCACACCCTCAAGGGGGTGCTTTCTCACTTCCCCTCGCGCTCTCTCTCATGAGCACACACACCATCTAGCAAATAGAGAGAGAGCAAGATCATAGAATAAGAAAAGAGAAGCAAAAGTTAGCAATGTGCAAAGAATTCTCATGAGAAAAAAGTGTTCCCCAGAACAGAGAAAAACTGACTATTCCGCAGAATATACAGAAGAGGATTTGAACAAATCAAAAGACAACATATTATTGGATACATGCTCAGCATCAAGACATTAATTCTCTCTTATTTGACTGACAAATTTAATGTCATCTCAATAAGTATGAAAATTGTTTTTAACTAGGCCAGTGGATATATGGGAAAAAAAATCAAAATTATCCAGGAAAATTCTGAACAAAGCAACCAATGATAGGTGCACTAATCTTAACAGATATTGAAACATATATTAATAATAAAGCCTCAATAATTAAACCTATATAATCATAGTACCTGCATAAACAGACTAACCAAGGGAATAGAAGTGAAACTTCAGGAATAGACCCAAATGTACCCAGAAATTTAGCATATGATAAAAGTGGCGTCTCAGTGGGGGAAAATATGAGCTATTCAATAAATACTTGGCAAACTGGTTACTCAGCTGGAGAGAATTTAGTTTTATCTGTATCTCACACTATATAGGATAAATCTAAATGTTATCAAAATTCACATGTAAATTATAAAAACAAGAAAGTACTAGAAGAAAATAAAGTAGTATTTCTTTATTATCTTGTAATGAGGATGACTTTCTAAGGCTCAAAATCCAGAAACCATAAAAGAAAAGCGATGAAAACTGATTCCAGAAAAATAAAAAGAATTTTCTGCACAGAAATAAATAAATAAATCCAAAAGACAGAAGACAAGTGGAAAAAATATGTTACAAATATATTTATAAGGGCCAGCAGGTGGCATGATGGTTAAGACACTTAAGTCCTGGGCCAGGTGGCTAGAAAATCATGCCAGTTACATGTTCATGTGTGTCCCAAATCTCAAAAGGAGAATGAAGAGAAGGGAGTGCTGTGTGGCTCTCTCCTCCGGGGACTGAGTTCTCACTTTCTCTCTCTTTGTTTCTCTCTCTCTTGAGCACATGTGCCCTATAGCAAAAGCCTTAAAAACAAACAAACAAAAAAAGTGTAGACCAGCTCAATGCTCAATGGTGCAGCAGCAAATGCTGCTCATGTGATAGCAGACCCATGTGGAAGGTCATGGATTTGACCCGTTCCCACTAGATTTGCATGACCAGGATCCTGGCTGGCTGGGAAGGATCAGGGGGAATTGTGATGTGAGACCTTACTGAGGATGCTTGCCTCTCCCTCTATCAAAATAAATAAACTTGGGACCAGCATATGGCATAATGGTTAAATTGCTCAACTACCACATAGTAGCCTGCAATTCGAGTCCCAGGCCCAGCAGCTTAAACTCATGCTAGGTGCATGTGCATGCATGCCCAAAATCCCGAGAGGAGAATGGAGAAGAAGGAATTGCAGTTGCAGCATGGCCATCCCCCACTCCGGGGAAAGGGGGTGAATTCTCTTTTTTC
>NW_006209676.1:382326-392988 GCF_000334495.1 Tupaia belangeri chinensis
TTTCTGTCTCTCTGTCTCTCTCTGTCCTCCAGTGAGTGCATGCACCCTATAGCAAAAATCTGTCAAAAAAATTAAAAATAAATAAACTTAAAAAAATGTATATTTGTAATGGAAACTGTAATATTTATGTATTAGTAGTTTAGCTCTTTTACTCCTAGAAATAATCCTAAAAATCAACACGGAAAAGACCATTAACAGAAGTGAGCAAGAGAAAAGAACACTGTTCCAAAAGGTATTCAAATAACTCTTAACTATGTGAACAACTGTTTAGTCCTATTCCTAGTAAGAATGATGCAAATGAAAAGTAAAATGATAAAGAAGTTGGTGTATGGCAGATAACAGTGAAAGGTAGTTATCTGTGTGTATGTATATGTGTGTGTACACACACACACACACACACACATATATACACATACATATACATGCAATGTAAATGTAATATCCGTTCAATTCCTATTGGAGAGAATTGACTGAATAGGGAGGCAGAAAGGTGAAAATTTCGCCTAAAGCTGAAAAAATGTATAGCTGCTTTGTACTAAATTATTTACAAATCTTTCCTGTGGTGACAATGAAAATGTTATGATCTCAGGATTTACTGGTAACCAAGTTGCAGTAATTGGTAAATGTGCTTCTCTATAAAGAGGAAAAAAATCTAATCTGTGTTTTGGTTTTTTTTTTTTCCATCCATTAATTACCATATGAGCAAACTTACAATAAACTATTGAATCGTTGGAAAAGTCACGTTGTGTTTTTCTATACAAAACTGCGTCATGACTTTTCAGACAACCCAATGGTATAGAGCAATAGTTTTGCCATTCTATAATATAATTGATTAAGAATTTATCCCTTGGGTTCTGACACAGAAGAAAAGACTTTTTATTATATAAGGTGATAGCAATTTGTGAAAATTCTAAAGGTAAATATGAGCTCATGTTAAAAGCTTAAATATTCATATTTCTATAAAATTTTAACTTTTGTACTAATTTTACTTTCTTTTCTTGAATGGAAGTTTCTCTTTGATGTGATTTTGGACCAATCAAGAGAAGAAAAAAGGACTAGATAAGAGAGGAAAGCCTTACTATTTTAGTAGTGTTCGATAACTAGAAAAGAGATGAAGGAAATAGGTGTGTGTGAATGGAGCTGGGACGCAGGATGGTTCATGACTACAGAAAATATGTCAGTGTCTGAGAGAAAGGTTTGGCCTGGGGCTGAACTATCAGCAGCGAACCAAGACTAGCCTAAGAGAAGTGACAGGAAAAGGTAAGAAGCAAGCCTGCAAGGCCAGGCTGCTGCCATCAGGAGGCGTTGTTAGTCTGGGACAGTTTGGTTACTGTCAGGTGGCACTGTATTTCTAAAGTCAGGGTCCAATTCACAGAGTTAGCAAATACTGGCACTAATAACATAAAATTACTTAAAATACACATTACTTTAATAGCAAAACTTACCATGTGAATAAATATTATCCTCCCAAAGAGAGAAAAGAGAAAATCTTACCAGTCAAAACAAATCACTGCTAGATTTTAATTGCATTGCCTCACACCATGCTGACAGGGAAAGGCAGAAGGCAGGACGTAGCTGTCAAATTATGCCAGGAACTGCCTGATTTCTGTCATGAAAGACAGATTATTTTTAAAATGTGCAATTCAATTATTCGAAGTTCAACAAACCTACTATAGTACTCAATAAATGTTGGTTGACAATCATGATTGTCTGTGTTTCAGGTTTGGAAATTGGGGCTATTTTTAAATACGTCTTTTAGAGTATAGGAGTTTTTATTTCATTGCAATCTTTGCCTCTTTATTTAGTGCCTAATTTACTCATGATCCCTTGGTTTTAAGCTGTGGTTATTTGGTAGATTTAAGCTCCATCAACAGTTTCAGAACATTGCATTTTTATTTATTTTCTTGAATCAGTATTTCATATACACACACACACACACATACATATATATTCAATATACTCAATTCAAAGGTTGACAAGGTCTCTAAAGATACACTATAGATTATTTAACCAGGATTTTAAATAAAAGTAAAAGTGACTTAGCAACATACACTAATTACAGATCTACATTTATCTTACAGTATGGTAATGGGCAGCTGATGAAGTTGCAGGTATCCGAGGAGCTCTCAGTATTGTGTACATAAGGATCTGCAAGAGTTGCAACATCAGCAGTCCCTCTCTTTCTGCACGTTTCTCTACCCATGTTCTTACGTACATGAAGCACGCTTGGCCATTTCATACTGTATCTTCTAGATTTATCCTCGGTCGTGCTACAATTAGGTGGCAGTAAAATTGGTGTTCTATTTGTCACAGACTTTAACTGAACCAGAGGTGTAAATTAATCGGAACCAGTTGAAAACAGAGTCTAGCAGATGGAAGGGAAGGACAGGATTATTTTTGAAATTCTCCACTTGCTATCTCTGACCTTTCCCATGTCAACATTTTGAGGTACTTTCTCTGATTCTGCAAAGATAAGTAGCTCCACGAAAATGAGGCTGATAATTTGAGGTGGTTCAAAGTAACATAGAGAAACATTTGAAATATACTCAGAGGGTTCATACTGAAGCAGTCATCATTTTCTGAGTGGCATATTAAAGGTACACACATACAAATAGTTCCACACAGTACAAACCACTACGTGATAGCCATAGTATTGGGGGCTTTTTTGTAAGCATTATCTCAAATCCTCATGATAGTGAAGGTTGGATAACTGGATGCGAAGAGTTCATTTTTGCCAGAGTCACTATTATAAGGAGTGGCAAAGAGAGAAATACAGACATCTCAGGGACCAGCAGATGGCATAATGGTTACGTTGCTGGACTCCCATGTAGTTGACCATGGTTCGAGTCCAGGACCAAGTGGGTTAAAACTCACACTGGGTGGACGTGTGTGCGAGCCCAACATCCTGAGTGGAGAATGGAGAAGGGATTGCAGCACGGCCATCTCCCCGGGGAGGTAATTTCTTACTTTCTGTCTCTTTGTCTCTCTCTGTCTCTCTGGCAAGCATATGCATCCATAGCAAAAATCTCCCCCTGAAAAAAGAAATACAGACATTTCCATTCAAAAGCCTGGGATGTTGGCCTTCAAATCATGCTTATATAAATGTGGAAGACTACAAGTTTGACTTAAAATTTTGGGAAGACACATTCATGTCTTTGAAACAACTCTTATGTTTTGCCTCACTTCACCCCTCTGATCCATTGGCCTAATCAAGTTCCTCTTTTTTTTTTTTTTTTTTTTTTTGAGAGGTTTTTGCTATAGGGCGCATGCGCTCGCCAGACAGACAGAGAGAGACATAGAGACAGAAAGCGAGAAATCACCCCTCAGGGGGGATGGTCATGTCACAATCCCTTCTTCATTCTCCTCTCGGGATCTTGGGCATGCACGCACACGTACCCGGCATGAGTTCTAAGCCACCAGGTCCGGGATGCGAACCACGTTTGACTACGTGGGAATCCAGCGACATAGCCATTACGCTAACTGCTGGTTCCCATCAAGTTTCTCTTTATCTCATGTATAGACGGTAGTGCTGTGAAAACACTAAGAGTGTAAAAGTCCAGCATATCTGCACTATGGTCTCTGCATGGTCTCTATTACTTTGGATAAGGTAGTTACTCTGTCAGTGCCTCATTTGCAAAGTACAGATAAAAGCGAAGAAATCAGGAAGATGCAATGAAAGCCCAGTTAGAGTCTGTCTTCCAATAGTGGCTTCCAGCCTTCCTTTTTTTCTACAACTGTTGCCTACTTGTTGTTTTGTGTTTTTGTTTGTTTGTTTGGGGTGGGGGCGGGTGCTAGGTTAGTTTCCATGCACCTTCCATCATCATGAAATTAGGTTCTAAAGTGGGAAGAGCCCTTGATCAGGAGTTATAAATTAGAATGATATCTAATTTACAGAATTATGTGACATGCTACTGCACTTCTCTCTGGCTGTCCACCAGGTACAGAAACTCCTCTGCAGCGAACAAATTAACAGAGCTACCCTGAGCCCCAGGGACACTTCCGGCAGGAAAGAAAGCAAGGAGATCAGGGATGATGGCAGAATTGGGAATTGGGAAGTTCAGTCATCTGAGGAAGAAGCTTCCTTTACTGTTCAGGGCTGTCTAGGTTGCAAAGAACAGAAAAATTAAAACCAACTGGAAAACACAAAGTAACAGAAGAGATTTCTTGGTTCATCAACTGTGGTTGGATAAGAGCTCAAAGGACATCACTGGGACTTGGTTTCCCCCTCCCAGCTCAGCTCTCTCAGCTTAGTTTTCAGATAGGTGCTTCTTCATAGGTACAAACTAGCCACAGCAGCTCCATCAATACCCTTTCAATTCAATGGAATTGGAATACCCATCTCTGTCCTAGCATTCCCGGAAGTGTCATTACACTACAGCATGTTACATCATGAGACTAAGGCCCTAGTTAGAGCAGATGCCCATCCTTGAGCTAACTGTGGTGGCCAGGAAAATGGGATGCACTTAGACCCCTCTACCAGTCATGGAGTCCAGGGCAACATTATGTGCTGATTTTCCTGGGCCTATGTCACTTCCTCTGCCCTAGAGATGAGGATGGAGCCCCACTCAAATGTAGGGTGCAAGAAAACCACCAACAACCAGAGGCTGTATGCTACCTACAATGCTGTCCATAGTTGAAAGGCTAGAGATGACTTCATGGAACCTGACCAAGCCTTTATTAAGAACAAAATTCTTGGTTTGGTCCCATAGCACAGCACGGCAGTCAAACAGAAAGACCAGATCTCACCAAGTTCACGGAGGTTCAAGTTCAAGCTCTGGCAACCTGAAAATCATGCCAGGCGCAAGCACATATGTCCAGGATCCTGACAGGATGGAGAACTGAGGGAAATTGAGGAGAAAGTACTGTGGTGTGACTAGGCCTCTCTCTCTTCTCTCTCTCTCACACACACACATACATACTCTGTCATAATAAAAAAACAATTAAAAGAGAACAAAAGTTCTAGGGGCCAGACAGTGGTGCAGTGGTAAAATGCAATGCTCTGTGAGGCATTCCCATGTGGCAGATGTCCTGGTTCAAGGGCAGAGATCTCTCTGAGTACATCTAGCATGCGTTTGCCTAGGCTCTTAGGCTGCCTGAAGGCTAGGAGTAGATCACACTGTCAGGACCCTGTTGACGATGTTGTCTTTCTCTCTCTCTCTTTCTCATTTATGGAAATAAATAATTTTTTTAAAAAACAAATGTCTTTCCTGTAGTACCATCCCTGCTCACTAACATCCACACCCCCAAACAACCTATCTGCCTGAATCTGTGTCCAGCTGATGTCCACATGGCGTTCACTTGGACAAAAGTACTCAGGGATGTAGTTTCCTAAGTAAGCTCAGGTCTTTCAGGTCCCTGAGATCTAGGAGAGCCTTCTGCACAGCCATCTGCAAGGACATTAGCAGGAAGATCCACAAGGGCCCAGACACCAAGAAACACCAGACAAGAAAGATAAGAGCCTTTTCTCACCAACTATTTCAGGTTGGTGAAGCCTCAGGGTAGTAAAAATGAGCCAGCACTAATGGCTTTGCTAATCAGAAACAGTGACCAAGATAAGATCTTAATTTTCTATTCCCTAGACCTTGAAGTAATATATCATATATTCATGAACTAATAATTTCATAAAACCATAGGCAGCTGGGGCTAAAAATGACCCCCTCCTTTACCTGATGCAGAAGCAAATGTCCAGAGAGCTCCAGCTGTCTCTTAGGATCATACAAGTTGAATCACAAATTCAAGGAAAAAATATTTAAATCCAAATACTATATTCCAAATTTCCTGGGATTAATAAAAAAAATCTATATTTATTTGTATATGATGCTTTCAGAGCCATAATTCTCTTTATATTACAATTTTTAGATAATAATGTGCCAATCAAAAAAACACTTTAAGCTATTGGGTCATCAGAAAAGTCATGACACATATTTGCATAGAAAAGCACATCATGACTTTTCCAACAACCCAATAATTTATCAGCTTGAGATTTTCTGGGTCATAGAAAAAGTATAAATCTTAGCCCAAAACCTACCCCTAAAACTTGGTGGCTTAAAACAACAGTTACTGTTTGGTGGTAGTTATGAATGCTTTGGGAGGATTTTCACACCTGGAGCCTTGGCCAGAATTAACAAGTTTCCTGTTTATCTTCCATTGATGTGGATAGATGTATTGTCTTTCAGTCTTCTCTTTGACCAAGCAAGTGGCTTTTTGAGGGCTCCCCTTCTTTGCAAGCTCCTCAGCTGTTACTCTCTGCCTTGCATAGACCCAAAAAGTTGCTCCCACAGAGTGCCCATCTATTCATCCAGTTTGTTTTCTTTTTCATTGTTAGTTTATGCAATTTTTCTTTACCTTATTTTAATCCCAATGCCCAAGTGCTGTTTTCTTTTTCATTTTTAGCTTATGCAATTTTCCTTTACCTTATTTTAATCCCAATGCCCAAGTGTACACTCAAAAGACGTTTTATTATGTTTAATTGAAAAAGTCTAGGTATTTTGTATTGGAAGGATGAATCAGAATTTCAGGTCTTCCCAGAGACAGTGTTTATTTTCACTCTCCTTATTTTAATAAGATAATTATATCCAGAATCAATTGAGCATATTTCATAGTTGAGTGTATCTTTTCTTCAGAAGGAAAAGTGGACAGAAGAGTCATGATTAAATTACCTGTGTTCATCTTCATTTAGAAAAACTGAAGAAGCTAAATAGGATCAAGGAATTTTTTTTGAGAGAGAGGTTTTGTTTTGTTTTGCTATAGGACGTGTGAGCTCACTGGAGAAACAGAATGAGAGAGAGAGCAAGAAATCATACCCCAGGGAGTATGCCATGCTGCAATCCTTTCTGCTCCATTCCCTTCTTGGGATTTTGGGTACACATGCACATGAGCCCATGAGGGTTTTTTGTTTTTGTTTTTTGGGTTTTTTATTTCGAGAGGTTCTTGCTATAGGGCATGTGTGCTTGCCAGAAAGACAGAGAGAGACAGAAAGATAGAAAGCGAGAAATCACCCCCCAGGGGGGATGGCCATGCCGCAATCCCTTCTCTTCCATTCTCCTCTCAGGATCTTCGGCACGCACGCACACGCATCCGACGTGAGTTTAAGCCACTGGGTCTGGGACTCGAACCACAGTTGACTACATGGGAGTCCAGAGACATAGCCATTATGCTAATTGCCGGTCCCAGCGCATGAGTTTTAAGCCACTGAGTCCAGGATTCGAACTACAGTCGACTACATGGGAGTCCAGCAATGTAACCATTATGCCATCTGCTGGTCTCAGGGTAGAGAAATTTTAAGGAACCCTTGAGAATGCATGATTTTGAGAGTTACAGGCAAATTGGTCTCTTACTGGAAGAGGATCCAAGAAGCGGAAATCCGTAACTCTTATGGGGGTATACTGTTCTGTCCCCCAACCCAACCTGCTCTGTATCCTATAGAAACAAGTTAACTCCACTAGAGACCTAATTACATATATAAAGCACTTGACTGTCCTCCAAAAAAGAAAAAAGAAATGAACCTATACCTATACCTATTGCTGTATAACAAATACCCCCAAAATCCAGTGACTGAAATCAACTGTTTATTTGTTCACGTGTCTGTGAGTCAAAATTGTGACTCAGCAGAGTATACTGGCCTCAACTCAACTCACTCAGGAAGCTGAGGCCATCAAGCAACAGATTCAGAGCAGGTGGTCTAAGACAGCCTAACTCACGTGTCTCATGGGTGATGCTGCTTGTCAGCTGTGCCGTGTCTCCTGCTAACTCACCTGAGTTCTTCAGGTGCTGGTGATTCCAAAAACAGCAAGAGAAAAGAGCAAACTCCATGGGGTGGAGGCCTTTTCAAGACTCTGCTTGTGTCACATTTGCTAATATTGCATAGGTCAAAGCGATTCAAATAGCCAAGCTCAGAGTCACTGTGGGAGGGGAAGGATGCACAAAAGTCCAGAAACGGGCAGGTGTGATCCACCGGCAGCCATTACCATTCGTCTGTCTCAGGCCCAAGAGTGTAACAGACTGCTTTGCTTCGTGGAAGGAGCAAGGGCTGGGTATCAGACACCTTGAGACAAGATCCTGGCTTCTCTACCTAGTGGAGACCTTAGCTAAATGATTTACCTGCTCAGAGCCTCAGCTTCAACATGAGGAAAATATTAATAACCACTTCACGGGATGGTGGTAAAGTTTAAACAATATATACAAGGTCTCTACCTAACATGCTTTAGCCTTTCTCATTATATATATGTGTATACACAATTTTTAACAATATACACACATATATATTTTATTTTTCCTTAAACCTGCCTTTCCATCAAGATTTCACCTTGTTGCATTCTCCTTTTCTGTCCTGAAAAAAATTCATGACAAGGGCATTCTGATTTAAAAGTCATATATAACCATTGCTAGCAGAAAAAAAAGGAAGGAAGGTGGAAGGAAGGAAGAAAAAGAAAGAATACAGAGCTCTGTAGAGACTGTAGTAGTAGCTCCAGATTTCCCTTTTCATCCTGCACTATCCTTCTAAATGAAGCCCCAGAAGTCACTTTAAGTGCAACATACTGATGACTCTCAAATCTGCCATTAGTATGTACACCCAGTACTATGTTCTCCCAAGTATCAGGCTCATTCACCCACTACCTGATGGTCAACTCCACTTAAATGTCCTTAAGCAAAGGTCGTCAGTGTTCTTCCTTTTTTAAAGTTTTTCGCTATAGGACACATGCATTCACCAGACAGAGGGAAAGTGAAAAATCACCCACCATCAGGGATGGCCATGCCACAATCCCTCCTCCTCTGTTCTCCACTCAGGATTTTGAGCACACATACACCCAGCGTGATTTTCAAGCTACTGGGTCTGGGATTTGAACCAGAGTCAACTCGGTGGGATCCAGCACTTTAACCTCCATGCCACCTGCTGGCCCCAGAGGTTCCCAATTTTTAATAATCACCAGAATCACCAGAGGAGCATGTTAAAATCCTGATTGCTGGGCCCCATCCCTACAGTTTAGTTTTGATATAGGACACATGTGTTTACGAGAGAGAAACACGCATGGAGAGGGAAAGTGAAAAATCACCTCCTAGAGGGAATTCCATACCACAATCCCCTCTCTGTTCTCCTCTTGGGGTTTTGGGCATACATGCACATGTGCCTGGCATCATTTCCAAACCATTTCTGGGACTCAAACTATGAAGTCAGCCATGTGGGATCCCTCCACCTTAACCTCCATGCCACTTGCTGGCCCCATTCCCACAGTTTATGATTGAGCTGGAGCCTGAGAATCTGTATTTCTGCCATGTTCCCAGGTGATGATGACATTGGTCTGAGGACTGCACACTGGAACCACTAGCCTAGAGGCCAACTTGCCCAAAAATCAACCACTCCTTTTCCAAGACATGCCTTTTTCTGAATTTCATATAATGGCAACAGCACTGAGCCAAACTAGAAACCAGTTAGAATCAGAGATGCTAAGCAGTAGGTATTCTGGCTACTACTTCTTTCTTCCTATTTTCTTGGTTGCTTCAGTCCTCATCAATGTCATTATCTATTAAACAGAGCCACCTGGTGATACACTAATACACTGCCTTAAACAATTGGGTCGTCAGAAAAGTCATGATGCATTTTTGCATAGAAAAACATGAAAAAAATACATTGTGACTTTCCTGATAACCCAATACTTTGTCTCCTCCATTCCCCCTGGTTAAATGAGAAGATCACATTCTTTTCCCCTGGCCATGCCTATTGATAAGGTAAAAGGAAACAAGTGTTGCCACTGGAATCAAGAAGCCTAATTTAAGTGTGCATCCTTTCCAATGTGAGTGAAGTGTCACAAGATGCCAGCATGTTGTGATGGAAAGACAGAAGGGCTCTTCCAAGTTTAAAGGTCAAGGTCACACAAGGGACCCAATTTCTCCTGTCATTTCTTATAACGATAGTCCATCTACTACCATATTGCAAAAGTTGTTACACTGCTGAGAAAGAGCTAAAGCCTGGAGGAGTTTTGTTTTCTTATATAAGATTATAGACTCACCTCTGCAAATGTTAAACTTCTTTCCTTCTGCAAAGCTAGACTGGGCACATCCATACCTTAATATCCATGGTATCTAGGTAAGAAGATTCATATGAATCTCAGATTTCACAGGACAGATTTATCTGTAAATTTTCCAGCACTCTTTTGACTTTGGCTATATGGAGCCCTAGATCTCTCTTAACTGTGATATTTCACCAGTTTCTACTCTGTCTCCAATTTGCCACTCTTCAATCTTCTGGCCATTAAGGTGTTCCATCTAAAACCCATGTCTAGTCATATTCCCCTACATTAGAATTTATAAGGCTAACCATAGCCTATAGGAAAGTATAGACAACAGTTTATTGTTGTTGGACAGAAGATAAGTTGGGGCCAGGGTACAAAAGTCCATTAATTTTTTGGGAACCAGCAGTTAGCGTAATGGCTATGTCGCTGGACTCCCACGTAGTCAACCGCGGTTCGTGTCCTGGACCCGGTGGCTTAAAAACTCACACCGGGCGCGTGTGCATGCGTGCCCAAGATCCCAAGAGGAGAATGGAGGAGAAGGGATTGCGGCGTGACCATCCCCCCTTGGGGGTGATTTCTCGCTTTCTGTCTCTATGTCTCTCTCTGTCTGTCTGGCGAGCGCACGCGCCCTACAGTGAAAATCTCTCCAAAA
>NW_006209676.1:393014-420391 GCF_000334495.1 Tupaia belangeri chinensis
TAGGGCGACCACACCGCACCTACGGGCAAAAACCCCCCCAAAAAAAAAAAAAAAAAAAGTCCATTAACTCCATTCAAAGAATTCTGGTTTTTATTATGTGGGCAATAGGGAACTACACAAGGTTTTAAACAAAAGAATGGCGCACAAGGTTTATTGTTGTTTTCATTCTATTTTCACCCTGATGTTAGTATAAAAGGTAGACGGGGTGGAAAAATAAAGCCACAGAAGACCGGAGTTAAGAAAACTAGTTAGGAAGCTGTTTTGATGTGAAAGTGAGTTGACAATGAACTGAGTAGTATCTAATTCAAGAAATATTTCTGTTTTGCTTTGGTGGTGGTGGTGGTGGTGGTGGTGGTGGAGGCTCTGGTGGTGGTTCCGATGGTGGTGGTACGTAGGTGAATGATCCTAACTCGTTGTTTTGCCTGTGTAAATCCTCCTGGTTCTGTTGTTGGGATGATGAAGATATAATAGCCTAGGTCTTCTCTGTGCTCTTGACTGAGATGAGATCCACGAGTGTTGCTAACTATATTAGCATTTCATAAGCTGTTGGAAGAGCTTGGCCATGAGCTGAAGCTGAGCTTCCTAAGTCCCCAACATCAGGATTAAATCAAATGCATCACAGTGATCAGCATGGCCTTTGGGCTTGTCACGCTTAACAGCATTTCCTACCTCTCTGTCCTGAGAATTAGATCTTCCCCATGGAGGCAATCATATGCATTTAACACTGGTATGATAAATTCCTTCTTATTTGGCTTTTAAAATGAAGGGAACTGAGAAAGGCTGCAATTCCAGGTTGCGTGAGGAGATGTGATGCTGTTGGGCCTTGTGTGCTCTGACTCGGGTCTCCTGCCCGACTCCCCGGGAAAAGTCCTCGACACCATCGTGGTGCGGGTGAGGTGGTGGGCATCTAATGTCAGGGTAGCAGGCAGAAGAAGCTGAAATAAAATGTCCTATGAGGCAATTCTTTTGTTTTCTAGCACTCAAACTCCTAAGACAATTTTTATATAAAATAAATTTGATTAAACATTAAAAGATTAGCCCTTAAGCAATTACAGAATACAAATAAAACATGAAAGAATAAAGTAGCTTTATACCACCAGCAGAGCCCACAGAAGCTGCACCTATAGGACATGCCTATTAAATAGTAGACTATCTAAATCAGGGACAGAAAATGCATAATAAATCATTAGGAATATTATCTGAGTCAATCCTATGGCCCCATGTGGTTTATTCCTTGTACCATATAAACTACTTTAAGTTCTGCTAGGTGTCTCCAAAAACGCCCAAGAAAGAATGCAGATTAAAGCAGGAAAAGTGTTAAACTTCTTTCCTTCCACAACTACCTCGCTCAGTATCCTCCACACAGAACACAATTCATCCTTGAGTATTCCTCACTTACCTGCCCTCAAGACCCAGCCCGCACACACGCTAGCTGAGATTATGTAGCTGATACCTGAGGTCTATGTCTCTCTCCCAAACTACCATCTCTCTCAGCTCCATCTTATATTTTCCTTCCAGTTTTTCTATTTCTTTCATGTAAAAGGATCTTTTGCTTTACTTTTTTTTAAACCTGTACAACAAAGAAAAAAATTCTTTCTTCACAGAAGCAAAGGCAGAAAGGGAGATGGCAAGAACTGATACAGTGATCATGTTTGTCCTTATTAAAGGAGAAACCAAAAATACTATGAAATATAGTACTAAGTTTGACATCACAATTAGGCATAGATAGGAACTTGAGCTCCAGAATGAGAAAAAAATCTGTGTTCCGATTCTGGTCGTGATACTACTTTCCTCGGTTTGAGTAACCACACTTGCAAAATTGCAATGGGGTGTACACGAAATAAATTGGATGACATATGTAAAACATTCAGTGTAGTTCCTGGTAACTTTGATTATACTTACTCATTCTTATCTTGGGGGAAAATAGTCCCTGGGGAACAGGAACTCAGCCCAGAACCATCCTTCCTATGGCACGAGACGTTTAACAAACCAGAAAACAAGTTATTTCTTCATCCTCTCTCCTGGAGAAGTAAAGGCCATTTTCTCCCTATGTCATAAAGCATTTTTGCCTTCTTTTGTGATCACAAGCTCAGAACAGTTCCTGGAAACTCAGTACACACCAATAGATTGATTAATGGGCCAGTGAAGCAACGAATATCTCAGGGACACCAGACTCAAGGGAAGTAGCAGAGGGCCTGCAAGTGCATATTCTGGGTGACAGAATGAAGTGTGTGTTCTTCCTCGGCCGCTCTTAGACAGACTCTATTGCCGTTTCTGAATGGGAGTTCTCCTTCCCCATCAATCGACAAACGGTTCATTTGACCACCATTCATTGAACATTTCTGAGCTCCTATTGTATGCCAAACATTGTCCTGAATGCAAGGCACGCAGGAAAGGACAGGCCCCAACGTTAGGGATGTTCACTTGCACAGAACAGAGGATACGATAGACCAGTGCGCCTCACATTTAAATGCACACACGAGTCACCTGCGGAATCTTGTGAGCATGCAGATCTTGATTTCACATTGCGACATTAAGCTCCCAGGTGGTATTTACACTGCTCGTCTCTAAGTTTGCTACTCAGTTTAAGCCTCAGACTGGGAGCATGAGTAGGCTGTCAATTTAAGGACTCGGGTACCTGTTACTCCAGCTGCATTCGCTCCCTTACGTTCTTTCGAAAAGATCACCAAGCGCAGAGCTGTATCCAGCTCACGGTGGGGCTAGATCTCAGAGGCAGGAGTAAGAGATGCATTGTGTGAGAATGGCCTTTGTTTTTAGGAGGGGGGAGTCCAAAAGTATAGCATGTGTTTGACTTTCTCAAAAGCTTCCTAAAAACTAAGAAACAGTCAAGTTCCAATTTAAAATATTTTTCTGTTACTGTCCAGGCGCCCAAGGAAGGCCCCAGGTGGAAGAGGTCAAGGGAAGGGGATGAGTACCGACCTGTACTCAATAGGCCTGAGAACAGAACCAGCCCCGACCTCCTCCCCCCTAAGTGACTCAGCACAAATGAGAAACTTCATGTTTTAGCTTCTATTATACGTCTCTGAAATGGGAATGCTCATCACCGCTAGCGTAGAGGCCTGTTGTATTACATACGATGACATGCAGAAAGCACCTAGCATGGTGGCTGCAGTGACCATTAAACAGCGTGTGTCATTATTGCTATTAATAAAACCGTGAGCCTTGATAAATATTCTTTATCAGTGCTTTGTCAAGGCATGCTGGAGGGAGATAAATCTAAATTAGAGCCTATTCTCTGACTCAGTGGGTTTAAATCAGACCCGTAATGCTGTGTGAGCACAGGTGTTTTGTAGTTGGGTCTCTGTTAACATGAAAAAAAAAAGATGATCAAAAAAAACGAGAGAGAGAAAAAACAATCACTATTTGAAAGTGAATGAAGGGCGCCCTCCTCCTCCCCAGTCCTTTTTTTTTTTCTTACTTTGACATCTCAGTGTGTTTTTTTTTCTTTTAGCTGTGAGTTCTGGGATAGGTGATAACTGCCAGTAATAGGATTAGCATTGATTTCTTTAGCAAGAACAGAGATGTGGCAGCTCCAGCCATTTCCTGAACTGCCAGCTTTGACATATCAAAAAGAGAGAGAGAGAGAGAGAGAGAGAGAGAAGAAGAAAGAAAAGAAAGAAAGAAAAAGAAAGAAATCAGTAGAGGGGGGAAGTACAGCTTTAAGAGAAAAGGAAGTGTGTGTGAGTGAGTTGGACCATGTGTGTCTGTGTGTGGGCACATGACACGCGTGCGCACATAGAGGGATATAAGAACGCTCAGAACACGTGTAGCTCATGAGAATGTTTTTGTTGTTCCATGATAAAAGATCAAAAGCTCTGTTTCGGTTCTGCTTCAAAAAAGGTTTTAACATTCATTTAGCTTCCTTTTTCTTTCACTGGGAACACGTTTACCAGTTGATCTTTCGTAGTTATCCTTGAATCCTGACTTTTTTAACCTTGAAATTCAAACAAAGAAGTGCCTCAGAGAAAGGCTGCCGTGGGCCTTACTGACTCAGGCACCAGAACTCCATTCCGCTGAGAGGAGATCCTCAGGAGATCAAAATGCAAGGTTAAGTCCTTTAAATCTGAGCCCAGGTGTCTGCTTACACACAGCTGGTGGATTACCTGCTGGAAGGGACCGGGTTTCCGGGTCTGCCCCCTTTCACAAGCGTGCCAAACACAAAGCAAAGCAAGAGACCAGGACTGCCCACCAGTTTCTGGGGATAGAACCAAAGGGAAACGGCATGGGGAAAAGGCGGCTTCGGTAACAGCCTTAGAGCTGGTTTTTCTCCAAGTTTCTGGCTTTCTTTCTTCCATGAATGACAGAGAGACCCCCAACAAGGCCTTCACATCTCTATTCACCCTCCAACCTTGGCCAGCCATGAGCACGTGTGTGCCTGGCGTGTTCAGAGGGTCTCCAGCTGTGAGCCCTGAACCTTCCCGTGGGGTCAGCTGGCAGAGCACTGCTGCAACACCATCTTTTTCTTATGGAGAGGATTTTGCTATAGGATACGTGCGCTCTCCAGAAAGACAGAAAGATGGAAAGCGAAAAAATCACCCCCCAGGGGGGATGGCCACGCCGCAATCCCTTCTCCTCCATTCTCCTCTCGGGATCTTGGACACACATGCACATGGCCCGGTGTGAGTTTAAGCCACCGGGTCCGGGACTTGAACCATGGTCAGCTACATGGGAGTTCAGTGACATAGCCATTATGCCAACTGCTGGCCCCTGCATCACCATCTTTTAACACACTCAGACTATTGCACTTTGAAAGCAAAACCAGTGTGAGGTCAAAATACCACATCAATCACATAAGTCAAATCTTAACACTCAAAATTTTAGAAATGGGAGATTTTGTGAGGAAAGAAGTAGAGGAATGGTGTCAGGAGAGGAATTTCTCTCATCTGATCTCTCTCTGGGCTGGACATGGAATTAATTCAAAAAGAAAAGGAAATAAATCACTTTGGAGAAACCCATTAAACCACTAAATCAAGGATTTTACATAATGAATGATTTTATCAGTTATGACATCATTTATGATGATTATCATTATTGGCTACTATTAATTGAACAGAAATTATATACGGGGAACCGTATGAAGTCCTCTGTATGCACTCATTAGCTCTTTCATAGCCACAAGACCAGGAGACAGCTTACAGATCAGGAAACAGAGGCTCAGATAAATTAAGTGAATTGCTCAACATCACACAGCAACAAAGTAATACGTCTGTATTTAACTCCAAATCTTGATAATTCCAATGCTCAATGTTTCTTTAATTACACGGAGTTGAGTAAAATTTCTTTACCACTCTTCCTGCAAGGTTCTGCATTTCATTGCTGAGACACTAATACTCATGTGTTTATATTTATGCACCACGCATTCAACGTGCATGTGTATGTCCACCTGATACATAATCAGCAGAGCTAGGCCACTGAACTAAAAAAGGCTCCACTGGAACCAGTAGATGGCATAGCAGTTACATCACTGGACTCCCACATGGTCAACTGGGTTCGAGTCCCAGATCTGGTGGCTTGAAAAGCAGGCTGGGCATATATGCATGCATGCCCAAGATCCCAGGAAAATGGAAGAGAAGGGATTGCCATGTGGTCATCCCCCCAGGGGGTGATTTCTCACTTTCCCTCTTTCTCTTTCTCCCCCGTGAGCACATGAGCCCTAAGGCAAAAGAACTCTCAATATATAGAGAGAAAAAAGACGAAAGAATGAAAAAGGACTCAGTCAAGGTCCCTGACACAAAGCGCTTAGAGCTCCATAGAGCAGACTGACTCAAAGATAGCACAGAGGAGAAAACATAGGGAATAGTCACGAAGATGGGATTCTACCCGAGGCTGGCAGTCGAGTAGGAATTCAGAGAGTATACATGTCACAGTGAGTAATTTCTGAGCAACCTCTAAATAGCAGCTTCAATACTCCCAAAGACAAAAATTCTATTGAACCGTTTCTATGCAACACCTTATTGACAAGTTGGAAAATCAAATATTAATGTAAATAGTTATTTTATTAGTACAAGTTAAATCATTATTTTACTTGTTACTTATCCTCACTGAAATGATGTTTGACATATATATATATATATATATATACACATATATGTATATATATATATATACATATATGTATATACATACACACACACATACACGCATACACACATTTATCCCCTTTTTTCTGATTGCAAAACTAATGCTTATTTCTTGAAAAAAAAAATGGGAGATGAATATAGAGAGCCAGCCAGGTGACGTTGTGGTTAAGTCAGATGTATCTCACATGGCTGACTGTGTAGTTCGAGTCCTGGACCAGGAGGCTTGAAAAACATGCTAGGAACATGTGCATTGCCCCAAATCCTGAGAGGAGAATGGAGGAGAAGAGATTTTGGTATTGTTATTCACCCGAGTACTTTCTCACTTTCCTTCTTTCTCTCTCTCTTTCTCTCTGTCTCTCGCTAGAGCACACATGTGCCCTAAAACAAAATTTAAAACAATTAATATAGGTTAATATATATTAATATATACACATAATAAGTTAAATGTTCATAATCCTACTGCTCAGAATTATTCCTGGTTAATATCGTAACAGTATTTTTCTTTCTAGTATTTTTATATACAGTTATTTTCCCACCAAATTAGATTTATATAACATGTATAGTGCTTTTTAATGTTTTTACTCAAATTTCTAATATCAAAATGAATCTTTAGCATTTTTACATGTGATTAAATCTCTGACAGCATAAGTTCTAGGTTCCTTTTAAGTTATTTATGCTTCCATGAGTGAGAAAAGCAAAGAGAGATAGCACCTCCAACAAGGTCTCAATGCCACAGTCCCCCTAGTTTCAGCCAGCTGGAGCTCGTGGGCATGCACATGCCTGGCACAGCATGGGAGAGCCCCAGACATGAACCCAGAACCCTCCCATGTGGGGCAGCCCCGTGGAGTGTCCCATTTTACTGCTGAGTCATTAACCAGCTCCTCTGACACATAACTTTTCCTTTTAATAATCTGCCAGAGGGTATGTGTGCTGACTGGAGACAGGAACAGAGAGAGAAAGTGAGAGGGCACGTCCCCATGAAGTAGGGTCACACTGCAAACCCTTCTCCATTTCTCTCTGCTTTCGAGGTTCTGGACAGTTATACACAAATGCCCAGCGTGTTCCTCAAGCTGCTGGGTCTGAAATTCAAACTGCACAGTTGTCCAGTGGGATCCAGCCACCATAACCACTGTGTCACCGGCTGGCCCTCTGACACACTTTTTCCCAGGAGGAGAGATTTTTGCCATAGGGCACATGTGCTCATCAGAGAGACAGAAAGCGAGAAGTCACCCCATGGGGGTGATTTCTCCTCCACAATCCCTTCTCCTCCATTCTCCTCCATTCACAATCCCTTCTCCTCCATTCTCCTCTTGGTATTTGGGGTATGCACACATGCCCAGCATGAGTTTTAAGCCCCCTGAGTCCAGGACTCAAACTGTGGTCAACTCTGTAGGAGTCCAGTGATGTGACCATTACGCCATCTGCTGGTCCTGACACACAATTTCTTTGTTTTGAGAGGTTTTTGCTATAGGGCACGTGCACTCACCAAAAAGACAGAGAGAGAGAGAAAGACAGAAAGTGAGAAATCACTCCCCAGGGGGGATGGCCATGCCACAATCCCTTCTCCTCTCGGGATCTTGGGCACACACGCACACACGCCCAGCATGAGTTTAAGCTGCCGGGTTCGGGACTCAAACCGCAGTTGACTACATGGGAGTCCAGTGACATTGCCATTATGCCAACTGCTGGTTCCGACAGCTTCTAATGACTCCCTAGCAACCCACCTACTGTGTGTCCCCATTCCATTTCTGCTTGATAGAACATTTAGGTGGCTTTCTTTTTGTGGTTGTTGCATTGTAAATTGCACTGCAAAGAATATTCTTATATATAAATCCTGGTGTGCATCTATAATTATTTCCTAAAGATAAATCCCCAGAGGTATTATTAACTCATCAAAAGTTTAAAACCATTTTAAAGTTCTTGGCATATATTTCTAAATGTATCTTCGGAAATATAGAATCAATTTGGCCTCCTACAAGCAATGTGGAAGGATGCCTATCTTCTGCATTCTCACCAATACTGGGTATTTCCATTTAAACCACTTTAAAAGTATTTCCCAATTGAGTAGGCAGAAAATTGTATCTTGTTTTTATTTGCTTATCACTGAATACTGATGAGATTAGACATTTTTCATACATTTATTATCCACTTGTATTTCTTCTTTTGTCATTTATTCATGTCCTTTGCCCATTTTTCAATTGCTCGGCTTATCTTCTTCTTATTGATTGGTAGGCGTTCCTTATAGATTAAGGATATTAACCCTTTGTCTGTCAAAGGTGCTGACACAGCCTTAAACACTAGCTCCAACATATCATATTTTGAATGCGTTAGAGTTCAACTCAGACTTCCCCCAACCTAAACAATACAGCCTCTCTGTATGTACAGGCTCCCAAGTACCCACAACCAGTTCTTTCTGTAGCTCTGCAAGCTTGCACATATAGCGATGGAGCATGAAATTATTTGCATCTTAGTTTGCCTGTTGTTTCATTTCTGCTAAGCTTGTTCCCATCTATCTCAACTGTCCCAAAGTCGCTTGTTGAAAATAAACTATTTAATATTCTCCATTTCCTTGTTATCCCCATTATTTACCAATAGTGATTTTATTTCCTCTTTATTTTATTCATTTCTAGTCTACATACTGGAGATCACGATTTCCAAACACATTTCTAAGAACTTGGCTCTTTTTGCTTAATCTACGACTTTAAAGTAGGTGGCTGGGCCTATAGCGTAGTGGTTAAGGGAACCAGATCCCACATGGTCAACCACTGTTAGAATCCCTGCCCTGGTGTCTTAGAAAACACACTGGGCACATGTGCACGTATGCCCAAAATCCTGATGGGAGGGAGAAATGGAGGAGAAGGGGTTGGGGTGTGACCATGCCCTAAGGGGAAGAAGAGGTGTTGCTTTGTCTTTCTCTAGCAAGTTCACATGCTCTCTGACAAAAAAAAAAAAAAAAGAAAAGAAAAAAAAACACACAAAATTATATTTTTTTTAAGTAAGAACTTCTAAGAATGGCATCCAGAGTCACAAAAATGTAAGCTCGATCCATGTGAATAAAGTCTAACACTCTTTTTTTTTTTTTGAGAGAGAGAGAGCAAGAGAGATTTTTGTTATGGGGTTTATGCACTCAACAGAGAGACAGAGAGAAACAGAGGAAGTGAGAAATGTCTATCCTAAATTGGATCACCTATGACTACTGAAAGAAAGAAAGAAAGAAAGAAAGAAAGAAAGAAAGAAAGAAAGAAAGAAAAAAACATATTTTCTCTCTTACGCAAAAGAGATAGAAAGATATGAGTGGCAATGCATCCTCAAGATTGTGACTTTTCACAAACTCTCTCTAACCCCTTTGTTAGGGAAGTATATAGAAGAAATGGAGCTTGATCCTATTTAAGTCTGGCCCAGTCACTCAGGGTTATAGTTGCCATGTATTGGACTGTCAGAAAAGTTGTGACACGTTTTTGCATAGAAAAACAGGAAAAAATATGTCATGACTTCTCCAACAAACTAATAGAACACAAGCCATCAAGTTAAATTTGAATTTCAGATAAAGAGTGAATCATTTTAAAATAGAAGTGTGCCCTATACCTCTGAAATTAAAATCTAACTGACCATTCTATATTGTCATGTGCTAAATTTGTTGACCCTGCTCTGGATAACAGTCCATTGGGCACTGGGAATTTGTCCAGGAGATACCTACATGAACTTGCCCCCTGAAGCAGATTTAAGAAGGATATTTGACTGAAGAGTGAGTAAACACAAAGACCAAATTGAAATTGATGTGTTGGACCTACAAACTCTATTTAAAAAAAAAAAAAAAAAAAAAAAAAAAAAAACTCCTCCCTTTCTTAAAGGGGAAAACTGTCAGAGAAAGAGAAGAGAAAGAGAGAAAGAAAAGAAGGAAGACAGTATCCTGAAGTTGCAAAGCAAGAGAAGACTGAAAATTATTTCCTGTAGGACCTAGAATAGATTCCTAGAAAATTGATTAACATTCTTAATTGGATACAAGAAGATTGGACCTCTATGGGAAAGGTACAGAAATCTGTGAGGTACACATGAATCAGGAAGATATAAAAAACGGAGATAGGTGAGGTGAAGAGTTATTGAAAAGAGACCAAAAATTAATTAACAGCATTAAAATCTCCTTTGACACACTGAAAAGTAGAACTACTCCTTTAAAAATACTAAATTATTCATGTAGAAGAAAAACTTCAGAAGTTCTCTTCGAATGTAGAGGAAACAAAAAAAAAAAGAAAGGAGAAAAATGACTATTTCTTTGAAGTTAGAGATAGGATAAACAACATCGGAATTAGAAAAGTTTTAGGAGATATAGGAACAAATTATAAGAAAAAAGGTGGAAGGTTCTCGTTTAGGGTGAGATGAAGCAAGCACACACACTCCACCTTACTCTGCCACTGAATGCAGCTTTAAAAACAGGACAAGCGCATGGAGCAGCTTTTGGGAAACTAAAAACAAAAGAGCAGCAGGCAGACCAGAATTCAAAGCACCATGGAAGGTGCAGTGAGGTTGCCTTGTCCTCAGGAATGTCCTCCCAACCTGATCTCAATGTACTCTTACGCCTGCAAGTGGACCAGGTACAGAAAAAGCTCAGGAACAGCTCTCTAGTCATTGCTGCAGGAGTAGGACAAGGAACTCCCCAACTTTTATCAGAGTGTTGAAATCCCCAACTATTATTCTTCCTTTCTTGAGCATTTTGCTCTCCAAACAAGCACATGTTGACACCAGGAAAGGCAGCAACACAGCCTTCAGGAGCCTAAGGTCAGAGAGAAGAGCATCTTCTTCTCCTACCAACAGTGTTCCCAAGAGGACGGGGTAGGGGGGACTCTCTCTCACTCTCTTTCTCTCTCCCCCTCTCACCCCCAACTTATTCTTGTCACTTGATCCTGGACATAGGAGCAGCAGTGGAAGTGAGAAGGTAACTGAAGCCCTAGCTTTCTGGAAGACTGAAAAGAGGGGCCCCAGAAAGCAAAAAATTACAAGGAAAATGTCCAAGAGGGAGGAGCTTGAGAAAGCAAACCCACGTTCAACAAACTCCTGGACTTCCTAACATGCTTGCATCCAATCCTAAACAGCATACCCAAGAATTTGAGAACTTAACAGATAGATCAGCACCCAGACTGGGTGGCATACAATTGGGTCAGGGTCAAATGGTATTGCTAGAGGCTTTAAAACAAATGTTGGCCCCACAGAACTCAGGGGCAGATTAGAACTAGCAACCTAAACCTATCCAGGTCAAAACTAAAACACAACTTCCTCCACAGGATTCAACAAGTCTCAGAGTCCTAGGAAAAGATAAAGACACCAAGATCAAGCTAACATAGATGTTGTCATGATACACCCATGTGGCAAATTGCTCTGTTCCCACCTAATGAACCTTAAAAACAAGAGCCCAAAGTAACAAACTGTTGGCATGTAACTTACCTGAATCCCAGAACAATATTCAAGAAAATATTCAACACCAAAGAAAGATATCTGATGTCTGTTATCTAATAAAAATTATCATTCATGCAAAGGAGAAATTACTATGCAGGCAGGAAATTTCAATCCAAATGAGATGAAATCAACCTATACCAACTTGAATTGGTCACATAAATTAAATTTAGTAGTCAAATACATTAGAACAACTTTTTTTTAGCTTATCAGAGGGCATGTGCACTTGCCAGAGAAAGATAGAAAGTGAGAGAGAGAAAATGAGAAAGAATCCCCTATGAGAAATGTAATCCTTTCTTCTCTGTTTCTCCCTTCTTTCAGAATTTTGGGCATGCAAGCACATGTGCCCAGCATGTTTTTCAAGCCTGGGTCTGGGACTTAAAACATACAGTTGGCCATATGGGATCCAGCTTGTGTAACTACTAGGCCACAGGCTAGCCTTAAAATAGTTATTATAGGGACCAGCAGTTGGCTTAATGGCTATGTCACGGGACTCAAGTTCTGGACTCAGTGGCTTAAACTCACACCGGGTGCAAGATCTCGAGAGGAGAATGGAGGAGAAGGGATTGCGGCATAGCCATCCTCCTGGGGGGTATTTCTTGCTTTCTGTCTCTCTGTCTCTCTCTGTCTTCCTGGCAAGCGCACACGTCCTATAGCAAACACCTCTCCAAAACAATAACAGTTATTATAGGGGCCGGCAGGTGGTGTGGTGGTTTAGGGCGCTGGACTCCCACATGGCCAGCCACAGTTCAAGTCCCAGATCTGGCAGCTTACTTTCTCACTTTCTCTCTCTCTCTCTTTCTCTCTCTGTCTCTCTCTCTCTCTCTCTCTCTCTCTCTCCTGTGAGCACATGTGCCCTATAGCAAAAATCTAAAACAAACAAACAAATGCCACCTCAAGATTTAAAAACTATAATAGCTAAAATGTCTGTGAGAGAGAGAGGGAAAGAAGGAGAAAGAATAACAATAGAAGGAAAGATTAATAGTTTTAAAGACATAACAGTAGAAAATATTCCCCAAAAAAAGTACAAAGAGAAAAAAAATTACAAAAAATAGGACATCAGTGAGCTGAGGGACAAATTTAACATCCTATTTACATGTATAACTAGAATCTCTGAAGGTAAGAGTGGGAAGAAAAAAACATTTGAAGATATAATGGCTAAAATATTTTCCACATTTGATGAAAAGTATAAATTCACAGATGCAAAAATCTCAATGAATCTAAACACACACAAAAAAAATGAAGAAAACTACCTCTCAAAGTACCTCTTAATCAAACTGCTGAAAATCAATAATAAAGAGGAAGCCTTAAAAACAGCTAGAAGTAAAAAGACTTCATTGAATACAGAGGAATAAAGATAAGAATGACAGCAGACTTATTGTCAGGAATAATACAAGTAACAAGAAGTGGGTCGATCTTTAAAATAGGAAAAGAAAATAAATCAACCTAGAATTCTACAGCCAGCAAAATATCTTCTAAAATTTGGGAAAGAAAGGAAACTTTTTTGAAGTGGAATCGAAATGTAGAAAAGAAGTATCATGCTTTTGCTAAAAAGAAAAGCTGAAAGAAGTGAATACCAACTTACTACTCTATCCAAAAAAGAAGTTAAGAGATCCTTTACACAGAAGGAAAATAGTAACAGATGAAAATATGGGCTTACACAAAGAAATAGAGTATTCGTCCACAGAAATACTTGTATGTAAGTATTTATAATAGCTTTATTTGTAATAACTAAGAACTAGAAACAACTGAAGTGTCCATTGCAGATGAATGGGCAAACATATACTGATGTGTCTATATAATAACATACTATACAGCAGTTTAAAAAGAACTCATGGAACAACATAGATGAATCTCAGAATAATCATCCTAAGTGAAATAAGCAAGCCAGTAAAATAGTAAGTACCATATGGCTAAATTTATTTACAGTTCTAGATCATATAATAATCTAAAGGGACAGAAAGCCAGTGGTTGACTGGAAATGGGGGCAGGGTGAAGTAGGGAGGGGAGAAAGGGAGTAACTAAAAAGAGGCAGAAAGAAACATTTGAGAGTGATAAATATATACATTATTTTTATTGTGATCATGTCACAGCTATGTACATATATTGAATTTATTTAACTGTAAGCTTTCAATATGTGCAATTTAGTATATACGATTAAATCTTAATAAAACTACTTTTTAGAAAACAGAGGTCTGATGTTTCCCACTGAACAGTAGGATCTTAGTCTTTCCCAGTTAAGAAAACACTGACATTGAGATTATCCAAACTGAAGTCAAAGATGAGAAAATATCCCATTCAAGTTCCCTGACAAAGAAAACAGCTCTTGGGTGCAATCCTGCTTTCTGAAAGTAGAGCTGGAAAAAAACCCTTTATTCAGTAATTTTTTCAGTATAAAATCCCAATTCTATAGCTATAGTACTCATTTTAACCAAGTTGTCAACTGAAATAGATCACCAGATAAATTTTACATAATTATGATGCATAACAAAGTTTATCTCTGTATTCTGGAACACATTTCTGATTGGGATATTTCTATGGTTTAGATAATGATTTGACCCCTAACAGTTCATGTTTTTGAAATTTGGTCCCCCATTGTAACGGCCTAAGAAGGTGATGAGACCTTATTTATTTATTTTTTTAATTAATCGGACCTTTAAGAGGTAAGGCCTATTGGATGCAGCCTCACTCTCATTAATGGGTTAATGCTTCTCATGACATGATGTGAGTTATACCTTTTGTAAGAAGAGATTAGCTCCCACAAGGCAGGTTGTTATAAAGAAAGGACTGCGCCCCTGCACAGGCCCAACATCCTCTCTGATTCTGTCAGCCGTATCATGACACAGCACCAGAGACTAGCCTGATGCCTGCCCCACATCTCTGGATTTTCTAACCGCAGGATCATAAGCCAAATAAACCTCTACTCTGTATAAATCATCCACCCTCAGGTGTTCCTATTAGCAACACAATAGAAGACTAAGAAAATGCTATCTATGAAAATACAGCGGCTAACAGAGTAGCCCAAGATCATGCGGTAAGTAAATGGCAATGAGAACTTTGATATAGGCCTCCTAACTCCAGCACAACTGTTTCTGACGCAGCAAATTTATAACTCTGTCTGTTGATTAGATTCTTTCCTCCATGACCTAGGATTTCCAGGCCATCACCTCTAGGCCCGCGTTTCAGTATACTCTCTAAAACTGTGTGTTCCTGGCATTCGTGGGGGAAGAGTTAATGCACTACTTTATGCATAGTAGAAGTAGTTAGACATAGTTTTTCTCACGGCCAGCGTGTATCCTGTGCCAACCCTCTTCTTTGTCCCTGTGATATCATCTCTATTGTACCATCTCTTGCCTGGATAACTGACCTTTATGATTTGAGTTGCACATTTTTTTCTAATTTATCTTTAAATTAATCCACCTGGAGTTTCTTTTTATAGACAAGTATTTTATTTTTAAATAGTCACCATTATTTCTTTTATGACCTCTGAACTGTGAGTCACATTAGACAGGCCTTCCCTAACTGTTGGCTTTGAATCAATGAACCTGCAAGCCCAAGCAGGATCGCAAAAGGGCATTTCACTCGTTAGACAAAGTAAGAGGGTGCTGTGGAAATGTCGGATTAAGTCAGCACCACGGTGACAACATAACCCTGCAGCGCCAACGTCTGCTCCATGTTATCCCCGACTTGGAAGGTTACATACAGCTTACAGTCTGTCTGCTTAATACACAGAGTTGCTCCAAAGGAATACAGCTACTTTCCAGTATCTCAACCTTCAAACTGAACTTTAAGAAGCAATATTCAAAATTTAGTAGACTCCATGGAATACAATTCCTGTGTACAGGTGATCAGACCTTGGGCTGCCACATTCATTTTTGATTTTAAAGATTCTTTACAATACTTGAATGCATAGGCATTTGTCTATAACCAGAAAGGGGAAAAATATTAAAACTACTATTAACTCTATGAACTTAATTTTTTCAAAAATTATGAACAAAATTATTCATAGATAATTCTACAGAGAAAAGGCATTATTATTATTATTATTATTATTTTGCCATAGGACACACGCACTTGCCAGAGAGAAAAGAGAGAGAGAGACAGAAAAAGGAAAAGTGAGAAATCACCTTCCAGAAGGGATGGCCACATTGCAACCCCTTCTCCATTCTCCTCTCAGGAGTTTGGGCATGTATGCACACTTAGCCAGAGTGTTCAAACCTCTAGATCCAGGACTCAAACCGTGGTTGACCATGTAGGAATCCAGCACCTTAACCACCACACTACCTGCTGGCCCCAGCATTATATCTTGATTCTAACGAACTTTAAAAAAATAAGGTAATTTGGGGGACTAGCAGTTAGCGTAATGGCTATGTCGCTGGACTCCCATGTAGTCAAACGCAGTTTGTGTCCCGGACCAGTGGCTTAAAACTCACGTTGGGCGCATGTGCATGCATGCCCAAGATCCTGAGAGGAAAATGGAGGAGAAGGGATTGCAGTGTAACCATCCCCTCTGGGGGGTGATTTCTCACTTTCTGTCTCTATGTCTCTCTCTGTCTGTCTGGTGAGTGCATGCGCCCTATAGTGAAAATCTCTCAAAAAAAGATAATTTGGAAAATATGAATACAAGTTTAATATCTGATAATATTAAGAAGTTTTTGTTCATCTAACTTTCTGTAATAGTGGCAATATGGTTATATTTTCTTTTAAAATAGCATGTAGTGGTTGGAAATAAATATACTGACATATTTATGAGTGAAATAATATAAGACTAGGATTTGCTTAAAAATATCAAGATATAGGTGGAGTCTATAGGGATCTATATAAAATAACACTGGCTATAAATTAATACTTATTTAAGATGTATGATGAGTACATGAGGATTTATTTTATATATATTTTTTTTTTTATTTTTGGCTGTGTTTGAAATTTTTCATAATACTTTTTAGAGATAGTGTGTTAATCATGTAGATTAACTTCTTTTGGGACAAGATTTAATAGATGAACCTGCAATCCCAAGCAGGGTTTCAATATTTCAGTTATTAAACAAAGTAAGAGGGTGCTGTGGAAATATCAGATTGCCCATGGGACCCCGCTGAAGGCTGCCTCAACAACTATTCCCAGTGCTTTCTGGACTTCCTGCCACCACATGTGAATGCTCATCTTCATGCATTCTTTGCAGCTAGGATGGCCATATGACAAAACTTTCAACAATAAGATGAAGCTTGTCTGAAGAGATTTCTCAAAAATTTGGGGAAAATTTTGGCTTTTTCAGATAAAAGTAGGTAGCATGACTGGCTTCTACCTCTCTCTTTCCACCTTTGACTAGGACCTAAATTCCTAATCAGTGAAACCATGTTGCTACCATGAGGGAGCTAAACAAATGCATACACTAGGCCTGCTTTCATTAAAACTCTCAACACCTTCAGCCACCAACTCCAGATGTCTGAAGCATCTATTTAAATTAAATGTAAATATATAGGAAATCCCATGGGCATGGTGGTTAAGGCACTGGATTTCCACATGACAACCAAGGTTCAAGTCCCAGATCCAGAGGCTTAAAAATCATGCTAGGTGCATGTGTGTGCATGCCCAGCATCTTGAGAGGAGAATGAAGGAGAAGAAATCAGTGTGACCATCCCCTCTGGGGAGTGGGGGTGAGTGATTTCTCACTTTCCCTCTCTCTGTCTCTTTCCACTCTGGTGAGCACATATGCCCTATTGCAAAAACCTAAAAAAGAATACAAATATCCTTTATTGAAATCACTGTTTGAGTTTTTTTTTAATTTTGTTTTACTTGTTTTTAAAGCTTATTTATTTTTTCCATGAATGAGACAGAGAAAGTGAGAAACAGAAAGATTGAGAAAGCACCCCGAAAGGGTCCTGACACTGTGATCTACTCCCAGCCTCAGGCAATTCTGGATCATGAGCATGTGTGCACAGCATATTCAGGGAGGTCTCCACATACAAACTGAGAACCCTCCCATACAGGTCAGTCTCACAGACTCACTTTTAAGCAATGTGCCACTGTCCAGCTCTATCAGTTGTTCAGTTCCTTGCAGCTAAACACTTCCTAGCTATTCAGATCTGATATACGGAATCTCTTACACTCTAAAATTCCTGTTTTCTACTATGAAGCAATGATATCATCTGTTGCTAGCTGAAAAGTTTCATTAATTTGAATTGGATACAAAAAATGTGATTTTAAAAATGTCTACTCATTCCCTCAGCACAGTCAGATCATCTCACCAAAGTATCTGAAACCTATTTAAAACTATTTTAAAGTAATCATTATAAAGGAAAATGATTTTTTGTTTAATTAATGAATGTGTTAATTAGTGGTTAATTAATGATACATTCTTTGTTTGGTTCTACTTCCATTGCTGCCAATTGTACTTCTATTGGGTCTTTGGAAAAGTCATGATTTTCTTTCTGTATTTTTCTATGCAAAAATGAGTCATGACTTTTCTGATGACCCAATATTTAAGCACCTGACTTCAGAATGTCATGAGAGCCAGTAAGTTTCTCCCTAAGAAGGCAAATGTACCTGCATCAAGAGCTCTAAGAATTTTTCACACACAAGATATAGTCCCACAGCAGAATCTGCTCTTCCTCCACAAGTCTGGTCAAATTCAGTCTTCAAAGTTCAAGTCAAAGTTTTGCTCCCTTTGAGAAGCCCTCAAAACAAGGTGAGATGCAAGACCACATCTTTCCCAAATTCAACCAGTTCCAGTGTATGCTTAAACAAAATTTAAGCTACAGGTCAAAACTAAGTATCACACAATATTTACCTTCCAGCCTCCAGTAGTTTTTGCCATTGGGCGAGCACCACCATACCCAATCACCAATATTTATAAGAGAATAGCCAATACAAAGTTCTTGTACATTTATTTTCATTTAAAAGCTAAGCACCAGCAAGTTTTAGGTAAAGTGGTCTGACTTAATTAAAGGCAACAGTACTGTGATAAATAAATACTTATCAGAGTATCTAGCACATTAGTAGGTACTTCATAAATACCTGGTAAATTAATTTATTAAATGAATTAGTTCATAGATATTTAGAGTTTACAATAGAATATATTTTACATTAGGAGGTCATACTTTGCTAACACTGCTACACAGACATAACTTGTTTTCCAAATACAAAATATTATGCAAATATGTGATTGTCCTTTAGAAGATCAGCAATATATCATACTCTAGTGATAATATATAGCCCGTACCTAAAAACAACTTCATTCTTCACATAGAGTAGGTTAGATCATGTCCTTAGGTTAGATCATGTCCCAACCCCACTGATTATCAACCATCTCTACTAATGCTGAGGTCACCCAGTCCCATCGATACAAGCTAGATGAATGAATAATGTCCTGTTATCTCCAGGTAGCAAGCTCTAGAGTCAGACTGTCTGGATTAAATCCTGAGTCCAGCATGTTCCCCCTTTGTAAACTTGGGCACATTTCTTAATCTTTCTGTACCTTGGTTTCTTCATTGGTAACACGGGGATGAAAATAATAGTACCTACTTTACAGAGTAGTGAGGACTGAAAGACATTACAATGTGCTGACAGAAGTCCCATAAATGTTATGCATTCTGACCTGACTCTAGCATTATATCATGATCAACGCTTTCTGTCCATCTGATCTTCTGTAATCAATCCATAGGCCATCAAAGTAGCAATCATTTGTCACCACAGTTCACAGGTGACTAGGCAATTGTGTCTGTTAGACCAGCTCCTCTAGTTCCACTGTGACCTAATGATCTGAATTTGGTCCGGTTTGACACACAATTTAGGGGAAGTTGCATTACCTCATAGAGTCTGTTTTCCTATCAATAAAGCTGAAACAGTACCTGCCTTGTAAAGGATTAACTGACATAACCTAAGAATACTTTTCCCATGGAAAATGCCTTGTATGCAGGATATTATTCATTTTGCACCATCAACATCATTCATTCGAAATATATTCAGCTCATTTCTGCCTGGTCTAGGTATTGTGCAAGCTTGGACAGGCATGGTAGTCAAAGTTTAATACATATGTTCTTAGTACATTATTTGTTGACTGATCAATTAATATTTCTGAAAATATTTGTGCTGGAGAACTTAGATCTGACTTGAAAGGGATCTAAGATGCCATATCCATTTTATCAAGACAGACACATGGCTTCCTCTCCTGGGGCCTCCCAGCAGGGGCTTCCCATTATCATAGCGTTCAATGTTTCTTGTGGCAATCACAAGTTTATTTCCTTGTAAACTCCTCTCCTTCGACTGTGAGATCCTTGCAGGTAGACCTGTGGGGTTTGTTTTTGTGGTTGCTTTTCCTCTGTATCCTCCATATTTAGCACAGAGCATTACAGAAAGGAAAAAATAAAAGTTGTTGGTAGCTAGGACTAACCAACTACATAGAGGGTATGAGAGAAGAAACAATTTCACAATTCGATAAAATCCTTTCTACCAGGAACCTTAGGAATCGGCTTCTCTTTTGTCCTAGCAGGTCGGTGTGTACCGCCTCGCTCCATATACACGAGTATACATGTCTGCACGTGGGCTAATGGGTCAGCCCTTGCTGGGGACATTGCATTTCAGAATACTGCATAGCCATTTAGTAAATGACAATTTCTGATGCCCTAAACTTCCAGGAAGAGTTAGTGTACCTCAAAGAAATAATCAGTGTAACCTTCCAACCAGTAAAATCAAGCCCCTTATATTCTGTTTAATTTCCTAGGAGTTTTTATATACATATATATGTTCGACACACATAGTCCCTCACACATAGACCAGCACTATATTTTTTTACAACATAGGGTTTTCTAGGATTGAGTAGTTTTAAACAACAGTATTTTATTATTTTAAGCACACCCACTGTGGAAACATTCTCAGGGCTCACTGCTTCTGCTATTGGAACATTTGTTTTTTATTCTGAATATTTCAGCACATCTATTTACCTGGCACTATATTTAGTGCCACAGTGCCAAGATGGCATATATAAAGATTCAATTGCAATTCCCATCTGATGTCCCTTCCCTCTCCTTTTTACCCCCTTTTTTATGTCCACACTCTGAATTCAGCACAAAGTTGGTGTGTTTAATTTAAAAAGAAGTAAAACGCTCCAGGAGACGCCTCAGACCACTGCAAATCACCTACTTTATAGAGGCAGTAAAATTGTGTATCGGATTAGAAGTGATGCTGATCTGAAATTTATGATAACTTTTAATGGCATTATAATTTTTTTCCCTGTGCGCGCCATAACTGCGTCGTTTCGATGCACAGTGCAGTGAGATGAAATTTGTAAGGGAAGAACATTACCCGGGCAAGCCCAGGGAAAAAAAGCCAGTGGAATAATGCAACAGTCCCACACGGGCAGATACAAGCTGTTCTTTCCATGCACTATGTAGAAGCACAAACTCTAAAACGATCCTTTGAAATTAAATCAACCCAGGGTCCAGAATTTGTTGATAAAACCAGGAAGTGGGGCGGAAGCCACATCTGAAGATACCTTGTCTAGGTGTTCTCCTTATTCCACCCACCACTTCTGAAATTCGTTGCCTCTCTCAGCTGAAATAAGCCCACTTGGGTATCCTGCAGTAGGTTTCTGGAACAGTTCTTCCCTGAGCGAAGTCTGCTACCCTGTCTTCCCTGGCTGGCTCAACTCTCCATTGGTTCCAAGAGAGCGTGAGAGGACATTCTTGTAATAGGGCAAAAAAATTTGTAAAGTTCTGAGAAACTTGCATCTAAGAAGATGATGATTAAAGGAAGGAAGGAAAAACTCAATAATGGAGGGAGAAAGAAGAGGAAGACATGAAAAAACTTTTAAAATTCCAACAATAGTGTTCATATTAAGTGTTAACTTAAAATATGAGGGGAAAAACTCTCCAGAAAACCCACGAGAATCAAAGGAGAAGCTCTATCAGTGCTGTATCCCTTCTTCAACGCATCTCTTCAAGGCTCATCCTTTGCTTGAATACTTCCAAGGCCAAGAAGCTTATTACCCATCGTGAACTCATGGATTCACGTATGAGTGTGCTGAACAATATATTAGGCATAGTGCCAGCACCAAGTGCAAAAGTATTGCTGAAATAATTTCAAAAGCTTTTCAAAAATAATAACATGCATTATTCTGTTTTGTGATAAAAGAAATGATACGAGTTCAGTACAGAAAATTAAGTCTCCAAAATGTACAAAGCATCACCCATGTGGTATTCTTGTCCCCAGTGTTTAACACAATTCAGTAGGAGCCAAAAAAAAAAAAAAAAAAAAAAAAACCTGAAAATGATTCAGAGAAAACTGATCTCGATATTTCTATAATGTCAACACTGAAGGAACAACAACATCAAAAGCAGGGAGACTATTTTACTTTTTTATTTTTAAGGTTTAGCCATAGAACCATGTGCACTTACCAGAGAGAGAAAAGAGGAAAAGAGAAATCGACACACACACCCCGCTGCCCCACCGCCCCCAGGATTGATGGCCGTGCCTAAATCCTTTCTCTTCCACTCTCCTCTTGGGATTTTAGGTATGCACACAAGCCCAGAACAATTATCAAACCTTCCAGGGTGGGCTAAAACCACAGCCACGTTCCACGTGCTTTAACCACCACACCACCTGCTGGCCAATGGGGGTCTATTTTACTTTAAGTGATAGTAGAGACGTGACAACAAATACATAAAACTTAAAATACAGCTCTTGGATCAAAATGGAAAGATCATAAAGGACATTTGAGAACTGTTAGGGAATCTGAATACAGAGCAACTCTTAGATAATATTAGCAAATCACTATTAAAGTTTTGGTTGTGATAACGTTATTGTGGATTTCTAGGAATGTAAACTCATTCCTGTGATATACACATGCTGAGATACTGAGTAGTCGAAATGTCGGGTCTGTGAATTACTTTCAAATAGTCCAGCATCAACCGATAAAGCCAACAGTGTGAAATGTTACCAACTGGTGAATCTGGGTGAAGGGTTAATAGGGATTCACTATCTTTTAACTTTTTGAAGCTTAGAATTTTTTCAAAATAAGAAGTGGTGGGGGAAATCTCAAAAATAATGCTGGTTATCACCAAATGGGCTACTGAAATTTTTCTTCATCTTTTTTCTATAGTCTTCCAGTATTTCAGTAATGAGAAAGTCCTGGTTTTATAGTGAATAAAAAAATGTGTCTATTCATGCAGTTTCTTTCAACTGTGAGCAGGGCCCCAAGAGGAAGACCCCGGAAGGCTGGGACCTGGGACAGCAGAACACCCAGATTCTTGCCCAGCTGTTGTACTCTGGACTTCTTTCTTCTGCAACATCTACCCACCTTGTTAGGACTCAAAAAGCAGAAAACAAAGAGCAGTAAACTTTCACTTGAAAAAGGTACTCTGTTTTAGACAATTGCTCGAGTTTTCCCCAGTGATGGGGCCACCCATCTCTTAAACTCATACTCTACAAAAATATACCCCAAAAAATTATTAAGAAACTTTTTTTTCTTGTTTTCTTGAGCATTTTTCTCTGGACCCTTAGCTCAGAATTGAGTGGAAGCAGATCTTCTCACACCATCTCTACTTTCTCAGAGATTAAATAGCAGATTAAGCCAAGAATTTATTAGACATCCAGTTTTTAGCAAGATGGAAAAACCCTCAACCCTGCACTCACTAGCCTTGGGTTCCTTATTTCAAGCCTGCCAACTTCCTTTGACTGACCAAGCTTCGATGTTACCTATGAAACAGTACAGACAAGAGCTTGTCACTTCTGAGGGAAATTGCCTGGAAGTTCCTCTCCACTTTGCTCTGAATTTCATGGAGGAGTAGACTTTCTGAAACTGCAAGGCTTCTTCTCTTCCTTTTCTCTGACATCATCTGGTTCTGTCAGCTCTGTCCCACGAAGCCCTAGGCTTCAACGATGCCTGCTCAAATGCCTTTACTTTTCTGACTGAAATTTATTTGAGCTCGCTGTCTTACCCAGATGCTATGAAAACTGTGTTATTCCCCATCCCTTTCCCAGAGAATATAAATAAAAGAAAATTAGAATACATCACAGCAAAGACGCTTCCTGGCCACCTAGGCCAATTCCTTCATTTTACACAATGGAGTACAATCGAGGCCCACAGAAAGAAGTCGGGGGTCCAAGATCACATGATGAATTCATTGTAAAGCCTGAGTTAAAATCTTACATTTGACACCTCATTATATACACCTTCCATTGTACTGTGGCATTTTTCTTTGGCGGGGGGGGTCACATATCTAGTCCTTCTAAGGACCCAGCTTCCTGAGCTTGTCTCTCCTGTTCGGGCTGAAAGTCTCCATAGCTAGCCTGTGAATCCATCATCAAACAGACTTGATTATGTCCTTGGTCATTATTCATCAATCCTCAAGTGAGCTAGGAAAGTAATTCTTTTTCATTAATATCATCCATAATCTCCTCTTCATTGACCATGGATTCCTTTCTTTTAGCAGGACAAAAATAGAAAGACAAAATTCTCTATTCACCACACTTTCAGCCTCCTACTCAGAACTGCAAATCCTTTTAAGAACCTTATGTCTCCCTTTTTCTTCCCAAAATGTCCTCTCCCCTCCCCTGCTTCTACCTTGTGTTTCTCTTCATTCTTAAATATTACATGTTCTGAAAGACTTCAGACAC
The DNA here is from genome assembly GCF_000334495.1 of Tupaia belangeri chinensis. Classification (NCBI taxonomy): domain Eukaryota; kingdom Metazoa; phylum Chordata; class Mammalia; order Scandentia; family Tupaiidae; genus Tupaia; species Tupaia belangeri. The sequence continues at coordinate 417,176 of NW_006209676.1, forward strand.
CACCTATGCCCTCACTGGCTCTGAACTATAACATTTCTACTTCCATCTTAGCATCCATAACAGATTTCTTTCTTCTGCAGTTTTTGGTTTTATATCTTCTTAACCTTGAGCTCCTTAAAGGCAAAGTTGCCATCTTATTTACTTTTGTCTTCCCAGTTTCTGGCATATGGTTGGGGCTAAATTGATATCTGGGAATGAAGGTACACAAATTAGCAGAATTGGGCAGTAAGATGTGTTGTTAGAGTCTGGCAGGCTGTTTTCTCACATTCTTTTTTTTTTTTTGGAGAGCTTTTTGCTATAGGGCGCTTTGCGCTCGCCAGAAGGACAGAGAGAGATGGAGAGACAGAAAGTGAGAAATCCCCCCCCAGCACCCCCCAGGGGGGATGGCCACGCCACAATCCCTTCTGCTCCATTCTCTTCTCAGGATCTTGGGCACGCATGCACACGCGCCCGGCATGAATTTAAGCCACCGGGTCCGGGACTTGAACTGCGATCAGCTACTTGGGGGTTCAGTGACATAGCCATTACACTAACTGCTTGTCCCTGTTTTGTCACATTCTGAGTTTATGATCCCAGAAGACAGCCCACCTCTAACTGAACCACATCTAGTTGCACATGCCCCTACCCTCACATTTTTCTCAATATGCAACACACACACACACACACACACACACACACACATCTTGTGTCCCAAATGCCTCTGGAGGGTTACTGCTAGAGAAGCCAGGTTCATCCTTGTGAATAGTTTTACACTTGTGTAGCTATAACGGTGCAGAACTTTTTTCTTCACTGTGTCATGTGTCAGGACCATTAATGTTGAATTTTCTTCATCCTTGTGGATTCTTTTTCCTTCTTTCTTACTCAGCTACATCTACCATCCCCTTTAAGAAGCCGGCATTCATCCCTTTAATATACCACCGTAGAGAGAGATGCTCTTTAACAGTGAGGTCAACTTGTATTGCTCAAACAGATGTTAACTGGGTAGGAAAATGCACTCAGTCTGTCCATCCTCTTCCAACTGTGTGACCTTCTGTAAGTTCCTTAAACTCTCTGTCTCAGTGCCTTATTCTGTAACATGTTGTAGTGTGGCAATGAGTATTACAGAAACGATGCATAGAAAACGCTTAGCATAATGCCCAGCACAATTAGTGACTACAAAGTAAACGTGTTTGCTTGTTCCTGTTTCACCCTACACGGGAACACAAAGGCAGCATGCACATTGACTGCAACCATTTCTTTGCTGCTCTCAAGTTCTAAGGCTCCCCATAAACTTTAGACACATTCTTTTAAAAAAATGCATATTTTTGGTCACAACTCTTGTTTGCACATTTATTTGTTTCATTTCAGTCTTCTTGTCTCTTCCTGTCTGCTTGGCTGCCATCATCCAATCTTCTGGGAGAGCCCTCGCACAACAGAAAGCATCCTTCTGAGTCTGCCCAAGAGAGAAAGTGATGTAGAAAACTGAGGGGAGCCAGATAATTGGAAATATTCCCAAAAAGGCAGTCCTGCTGTGATGAGCAGTCTCACACCACGACCACCCTCCATTGCCCCTGTGTGGGCCCTGGACCTGAGCAGGACTGATCTTCTGGACTGTTCAGTATCTTCTTCCAGGCAACACTACAACCTCAATACTGAAAACCTTGGTGTCCAGGCCCTTCCTTTCTTCCCTTGAGACTGGTTAATGATGAGCCGGTACCTTGAGTTTACTCTGAATCACTCCTCTTAACCTAATTATATGCCGAGGGGAAAATTCAATGTATTTGATCAAGTCTTGCCAGTATTTTCCTTGTCTAACCCCATTAGTCTCATTGATAAGAAGGGTTCCTAGAGTAATTAAAACAAGTGCTTATCCCCTGAGGGTCCTGGAATAAATATCCCTTCTCCACTCTTTTCAGAGCCTGGTTATCCCTTGTGAATGTCACAGTCAGGACTATGTCATGTGCCCCTCATAGAGCCATGGTGCCCTTTGGTGCCAGAAAATTGAGATCTGACCTCATTTCAATTAACAGTGCTCAGAAACTTAGAATCTCAGCTGAGAAATGTGAAGGGAGGGGTGCTACATTCTTGGTGAGATTGCTCTTCACAATTCCCTCTCCCAGATCTTTATTTTACGTAGAATATATATGCAGCCCTGTTACTCTCTCTATTCACCTAGAACTCCAGAGACCCACAAAATGCCTTAGAAGTCATTGGCCCATTTTGGAACCTTCTAGTAGCCCATCAGAAATGTCAGTGCATACTCAACAAGCAGCCAGATCCAAATGCGCTGAAGCTTAACCTCATTAAAATGTTTCCACGACATAGGGTCAAGCTTATCTTGCCACGGACTCCCTTCCTCTCACCAATCGCTGAGAAACCATTTTCTTTCTAATTAATTTCATCTCGATGAAACCTGCACAAATGTCACTGCAACAAATTAAGACTTATTGATTATTGGCTTTTTAAAAATAGTTAATGGTTCTGTCTAAAGATGGAATATTTTAGGGACATCAACAAGACATTTTAGCTTAGGCTGATTTTGGTTTTTTGAACAATGAAAATAATGTTGTTGTAAGCATCTTCCATCTCCTTATCACTCGTTTTTTTTTTTACCAGAAACTTTATACTTTTTTCATAGTCAGAAAATATAAGTAGCTAGAAAACTGCATCTTAGAATTTGATGGAAAAACAATTTCTACTCTGGCATTTACGTCTCATGTTACAGCGATCTAGAGCTTATTTATCCTTGTTTCTTCCCTTTTTCTCTTCCTTCCAACGTTAGTAGGAAGTTAAATTTGTTCACCATGATTAATAACAAAAAGAAAAGATAAAATTCAAGTTCCTTATCAGAAATTTTATTTGATTGTTTTAAGGTCAGTGTTGGAAAACTGTAAATGCCTTGATAACACATGACACATTTCAATGACAGCTTCTTGACATACTGTCAATCATTCACCAACCCTTACTGAATCCTACTGTGTACTTAGGTGAAGGTCAGAGGGACCTAGTCAGACTTAACCCTATTCTCTAGAGAATGTAACTTAGTTCAGAATATCTACATAGATGTAAAAAACTGTAAACTACAAAGTGTTCTGTACTATACATGTGGTAGAATTTACATCCAGAACCTCACTTGGCTTATAAACTTTCTATAAAGTAGCTTGGAATCCCTTTTTACTGATAGAAAGATAGGGACAAAGAGAAATTAATTCCATCAAAGACAATGTTAGCAGCAGG
>NW_006209676.1:420790-433290 GCF_000334495.1 Tupaia belangeri chinensis
AGCAGGAATTAAATCCAGCTTCCAGTTCTAAAGTATTTAAACTAGACCTTCGACATGCTATCCAACTCATCAACTACTTTCATTTTACCTTTAAGTATATCCAAAACCTATAAGTAAGTCTTACTAAAAGAAAGGAAGTCAGACTCATAATCTACCTGGAATATTGCTCCAGGGAAGATTTATAGCAAACCATCTGTTTTCTTCTATCTTAACTAAATGTTTCAATTTGTCAGGGAATATCAGAGTACAATGGCTTCCTACAGTCATTCTGAAAGTGTAAGTATTCAGTCTTCATCTATCAGGAAAGAGTCACAGAAGGGATCACAGAGATCATCTAGTTCACTCCATCATTTTATAGAAAACAATTAAAGCCCAGAGAAGTTGTTACTTGTTTGAGGTCACTTAACTTAAGGGAGTGTGTATATGTGTGAAAGGATTTTCATCTTTCTATTCAATACAATTATTTGTTATCATTGTGTCCAATACTACATATCTATTCAAGATAAGCATGGATGTTTTGGAAAAGGTGCCAAGCTAGGTGATATCAGTGGCCAGAGAACCAACAAACCCAATATTGGAAGAAAGCTAAAAACAACTCATTATATTCAGCATGGATCTAAGAAGACTGGAGAATGTGAGATCCCTGGGTAGACATGCCTTTCATCCTGAAACAGAGATGTTCCAGCTGCGGTACAACACATTAATGGCAAACCATGGGACACAGTAAGTCTTGGGCCAGATGAAAGTGAAAGACCTGCTAATGATCTTTTCATGGAGATTTTCTCACTTAAAGGAAACGTTAGGAATGAACTGGGGACAGCAGTAAGGAGTCTGGTGTCTCTAGCACTGCAACATGAGATTGAACCACTTGATCCTGAAGTCTCAGGGAGCTCTAGAGAACTTTGATTGTATGATTTATACTCCTGTTTGTATTTATGTTCTGTCAACAACCCCATAAGCTCTGGGACTGTTGTAAAGAATAAATGATAAGTTTAAAAATGATAATGGTGTCATCAGGAGAAGAAACTGGTTCTGGTTTATGTAATAGCTCAGTCTTAATCTATTCCACAGAATTAGACACAAAGGATAGGTTCTCTCAGTCTGATTTGCCATGGCTGGTAAATGCAGAAGCCTCAGCCCTCACTTCAGGCAACACAAGCTTCATTAGTTGTGTTGGGTCAGACAGCTAAATATCTCATTCACATTCTTATTTGTCTCTTTTTAGAGATTGTCTGCATCATACAAATTGCATGTCTTTTTAGCAAGTGTATAATAGGTGCTGGAATAAAATTATTGGCACAGGGAAGAAAATTAATGTCAAATATCTTGATAAAACATCCACTATAATTTCTTTTAAAAACTGAATACCAAAATCAGGTTCAAATTTACCTGCAATAGGTGAACGAGAACCTATTTATGGGTCATCATAAACAAAAATCCACTTAATTTGCAAGGGGTGTGCTCTCATGTGGTACTAAATTCAATTGTACCAATATGTTGGCTGGTCATGATGAATCTATTTTCAGAAAAAGCATTTATCATCAATTCCCTTCTTTCTTTGAGTCAGTAATGTTATTCCTGTACCTACTATACTCTTGCTAAGAAGATTTGTAATTTGAATAACACAGATAATCTCTAAAAGGAGACAAATAAGAATGTGAACAGAGATTTGGCAATTCTGACACAACGCAGCTATTAATGATAATAACAAAATAGATTGCATAGGAATAATGATAGATAAATGTGTGTTTCTGGTTTTAGTTCTCCAAATTATGCCTCATAGACAGCATCAGGCATGTAAACAGGAAAAGGAGAGTCATTAATTAAAGCCATCGTCATGATCTTTGACTTGAAAAAGATGGGAGAACTAACACAACCTGAGAAATCCTAAAATGAAATGAACCACTGTTGGTACTTCACAAGGCTTCTGTAGTTGATGCTGATGTGTTGATATCTTATAAATGTTTAGTTCTTTTTATAACCCAATTGCTACATTTTGCCCCCAGCACGAATTAATAATTTAAGTATTTGTGCTGAATAAAACCAGAAATCTTCTCATTGGTTAGCAAATGCAGGAAGTAGAGGATGTGTTCTGCAAGCTCTTTTGTTCTTCCTGAGTCCTCTGGCAAAGAACACTTGGAGAATTATACAGGAGGCTTATGCCAAATAATGTATCTGATAGGAGCTGAGAATAGAACATATTTGGAGTAGAGAAGTCAGAGTATGGTGGAGGTCAAATGTCTTAGTCCATTATTGCTTGGTAACAGATATACCTGAGACCAGGTAATTTATAAAGAAACAGAGGTTTATTCAGCACACGGTTGAGAAGGCCAAAGGCTGGGGGCCAACTTCTGGTGAGGATACAACATGGCAGAAGGCAGATACTTGAGCAGAGCAGCTCAAATTTATCTTAGCTCCAGTCTTTTTCATGTGTCCTCTGTCTGCCTCATTTCCTCTCCTTATCAACACACCAGAACTCAATAGGAACCCCATCTTCATGACTTTATCACACCCTGAGTCCTACCCTGGGACACCATAAAGGAACTGAGTTTTCACTGAATACCTTTACAATACAGCTAAGTCCCAACACATGATATCCAATCATCACCAAGACCAAATTCCAAAACATGAAACTTTTGGGAGCAAATCATTACCCCAACCATAACACTAGGCAAGTTTTATTATAAAGGTTTCACCACACATGACTGTATTTAAGCCAACATTAAATTATATTTAGATTGCCTATCATTCTATAAATAATCTGAAGCAGCATCCCTTCTATTGGTAAGGAAGGGCAACTAAGAGCTGGTATGAGCTTATGTGACCACCTGATTCCCAAAGCAGTGTGGCAGCTCTTCATGCCAATTACAAGGACCAACAGCAGAGAAAGGCAGAGTGAGGGGAGCTGCCCCCACAGCTACCAATTCTTGGTGTCCACATTCCTTACCAGCTAACTATGATAGATCTCCACTTATCAGGATTTGGGGAGGGGACCAATGTTTATTTTTTAGTGATATGCCTCTTTATGAATACTAAATGAATTAGGATTTTTTTTGGTGTCACAAGAATTCTCAGCCTAAATTGACTTAATCAAGAAGATAATTTACTGGCCAAATAACAGATAAATCTGAGTTCAAGAATGTTTTGGTTTTATGGCTCAGTCACTAGGACCTTTTTCTCTCTCTCCTTCTCTTTGCCTTATTATCAGGTTTCCTTTTCACCATGACTTTTCTCCCTGGTGGCAAGATGTCTCCTACAGCTCCAGCTTTACATCTTCCTGGGTTCTGGTCAAATGGGAAAAGCAACAGGCCTCTCGTAGTTTCATTGAGTCCCATTGTTTCTGATTGGGTCATGTGCTGTCTCTGAACCAATCGCTATGGCCAGGGAAAGGCAATGCTCTGATAGGCCGAGATTGAACCTCAGGTCCCCATGAGACCTGGAGTGGGATTTGCACTAACACCACAGAAGAAGAAAAGACACTAGAGAAGAATCCTTTTCCTTCCCTTTTCTCTGTTGGAGAAGCCTTCTACATTCCTCAGCTCATGGACTCTTTATTACATCTTCAAAGCCAGTAGCATGGCATTTTAAAATATCCCTCTCTGACTTCAGAGATCTTGTCGTATATTGCTCTGGGTCAACCAGAATGTCTGTTTTACAAATAACAGGTATTAATGGGATTACTGATAAATTGATTAAGTGAGTCAAATTGGGAAACCTAACAGTATAAATCACTCTGGCTTTTATGTGACTCTCTTCTGCTGCTTGTTAATAACTACGCTTCATTCTAGAAAACTAGTATTTCTGATGTTGGCTTCATTCATCTTTTATTTGATGAATGAACTATGCTATGACTGTATTGCGAAACATTATTGACACTGACAATCCCTAATAACAACATCCTACGGTTTATAATGATATCATATATAAACCTCATGACAACCCTTGGAGGAAAAGGTTACTTTTAATAATCTCTATTTTATGGATATGGAAAATGAGACTTGCAGTCAAATGACCTGCTCAAGATAACATGGTTAGTGAATGGCAGAATTTGAACCCAAGTCATTCTTCCCGCTGTCAATGAGTGGTCAATTCAGATTATGCCGCAAAGCCCAGGTTAGATGTGATCACCTTTTGAACCACCACAGCTGGAGTCAGCCAACTCTTTCCAACCACTCGGGGCTTCTTTGACTGTCCTTATTTTTTCCACCTTGAATAATTATTTACATATCTCTCTCTCACACTCAATTCTGAATTCTCAGCGTCTCAGAAAACAGTAGATAGTAGAACACAGAAGCCACAAAGGTAGTCTGATGATGGTGGGGGGAAATTGCAATATAGGCCAGGAGCAGGAGGAGGAGAACACTTCCTGGATCAGACTGCCCCAGCTCCAGGGTCTCCCATTTCCCTTCTGCTGGAGCAGAGGCAGGGTCTGGTCTCAGACCAAGGCTTCCCAGATGAGCTTTCCGCTGCCAGATTAACTTTCCAAAAGAGGCCTTTCAACAACTTATTTCCCAAACTGAACTTGTCAGGTAAAATTTTATTTACAAAAAGGCTGGCTGTAGTTTGTCAATTTGATCTTTTAAATTATTTTATTGGGCCAGCCCTGTAGTGCAGCAGTTAAGTGTGGGGCATAGCTGGATCCCACATGGCCAACCTACTGTTCAGATCCTGACCTCAGCTTAAAATAGACACCAGGTGGGAACCAGCAGTTAGCGTAATGGCTAGGTCACTGGACTCCCACGTAGTCGACCGCGGTTCCTGTACCCAGTGGCTTAAAACTCACGCCAGGCGCGTGTGCGTGCATGCCCAAGATCCCAAGAGGAGAATGGAGGAGAAGGGATTGCGGCATGACCATTCCCCCTGGTGGGTTATTTCTCGCTTTCTGTCTCTATGTCTCTCTCTGTCTGTCTGGCGAGCACACGTGCCCTATAGTGAAAATCTCTCCAAAAAAAAAAAAAAAAAGTAACACACCAGGTGCATGCATGTCCCCAAACCTGAGAGGATAGAGAAACTGAGGCAAATGGATAGAGGCATGACCATGAGGGGTCATGGGGGGGGTGCTTTCTGCCTTTCTCTCTCTCTCTCTCTCTCTCTCTCTCTCTCTCTCTCTCTCTCATACATGTGCCCTCTGGTAATTTTTTAAAAACCTAAAAATAAATAAAATATTTTATTGAAGGCCCAACCACAATGGTACAGGTGATTGGGCACTTGTGTGATACTGGAGCCACGTGGAGGCCTGATTTGGATCCTGGGTTGATCTAAACATTCTGTGTGAACACACGCATGCCTGTGGTTTACTGGGAGGCTGTGGAAAGGATCACAGTGTGATTAGAGCCTGCCAAAGGCACCCCTCTCTCTCACATAAAAGAAATAAATAGAATGGAAACTTTTAATGAAATATTTTATTCAAGTATTATTTACCTTGATTACTGTGTTTTGGGCACTCCCTTAAATGTTGTACCTGAGGTGGATGCCTCTCTTCCCTTGCCCTAGTTGTGATACATTCAAGTGTTCCCAATTAGTAAATGGTTCCAATTTCAGGGCAAAGCCTGAAACACCTCACATGACAGTCAAGGCTTCTACAAAATGACTTCCAACTAGTGATTTATTTTATTTTATTTTATTTTTTAGCCAGAGGGCAGCTACCAGAGAGAGAGAGGAAAAAAAGAGAGACAGAGAAAGAGAGAGAGAGGAAACATTGCCCAAGGGGACATGTTCATGCTGCAATCCTTTTTCCTCTGCTTTCTTTATCCTGTCAGGATTTGGGGTATGCAGGCACACATACCTGGATCTGAACCACAGTTAACCATGTAGGATCTGGATTCCTATGCACGACGCTTAACTGCTACACTGTGGGCCAGCCTCTAACTTGACCGTCACTCTCCACAACAGCAAATTAACCATCTCACTCACTATCCTTTTCTCCACCCTCTTCTCTGTCTCTGTGCATTGTTTCTCCAACACTGAAAGCTCTCATTCACCTATTCCTTCCAAGGCTACCTCTTAAGGCTTTGACTAGCTCCTGTCCTTGGGCCAGAGCCCACATTGTATCCCCATTGACCCGGATACACCGGGCCAACCCAGACTCACTCATTTCCTCTGCCACTCCTCACCCCCATAGTTACTATAAGGCATGGAGTTAATGCTCAATAAATCAAATCCTCTGATGTTCAACCGACTCCAATTTATTCCCACCTGACAGCCAGCTTATTCCTTATGCCATGGCAGACAAAGGCAGTGACCCAAGCAAGGCAAAGAAGGTCCTCTTCCTGGGTTTCACACAGAAGTGCCAGAGTAGACAGAAAGATGAGCTTGGGAGGGGGCAAACCAGACTACACCTACCACAGAGCCTGGCGCTCAGGGTCCCACAGGGAGAGGTAGGGAAGTTATGGGACTAGAACTTATTCTTATTCTGCCCCTCACCTAACCTTCAGCCTTAGAGACTACTCACCCCAAAGGAAGCCCAGATGGCTCTAGTTTCAGTCAATAAAGACAAAGAAAACACTTTTCAAGTGAGACCCAGCTTAGTCAGGCCTCAAAAAGAGAAAAAAAATTTTCTGTAGGGTACATGTGCTCGTCAGAAAGACAGAAGAGACAGAAAGTGAGAAATCACCCCCCAGGGAGGATGGCCACACTGCAACCCCTTCTCCTCCATTCTCCTCTCGGGATCTTGGGCACACATGCACACGTGCCAGGCATGAGTTTAAGTCACTGGGTCAGGGATTCGAAACAGTCAATTACACGGGAGTCCAGTGACATCGCCATTATGCCAACTGCTAGGCCCGAAAAAAATATTTAATATAATAAATAAGTATTTGGGCCTAGAAAGAATCATTTAAATATATATAGCTAAGTTGATTTATTTTAAAATGTGTGACCGAAACTGGAAATGAAAACATTGCATACCACATGTAGACCCATTTATTTATTCACTCAGTGAATAGAGATGTGTTATATACTGTGGGCTAAGTGCTAATGATAGAGTGATGATGAAGACAGACATGGCTCTGAGACTCATGGGGCTTTTACATGCATGCTTTTATTTTCAAAAATCATTTTGGGGACCAGCAGTTAGCATAATGGCTGTCATTGGACTCCCACATAGTCGACCGCAGTTCACGTCCCGGATCCGGTGGCTTAAAACTCAGGCCTGGCGCGTGTGTGTGCATGCCCAAGATCCTGAGAGGAGAAGGGAGGAGAAGGGATTGTGGCGTGGCCATCCCCCCTGGGGGGTGATTTCTCGCTTTCTGTCTTTCTGTCTCTCTGTCTGTCTGGCTAGCACATGCACCCTACAGCAAAAACCTCTCCAAAAAAAAAAAAATCATTTTGGAGCTCTTTAAATCAATAAATGATTATTGAGTTCATAATTACACCTTGTCTTGATGCCTGGGACACACTGGTGAACAAAACAAACAAAGATTCCTACCTTCAGGGAGTTTAGAGTCTGGCTGGGAGACATAGCCAATAACATAACAAGTAAGTACTTTGTGAACTAAATATATTAGAGAACTAGGTGCTATGGAGGAAAGAAAAAGTCAAGCCAGCTGGGAATGTGTCAATGAAGCCAGTGTGGCTGGAGAAGAGTAGGGAGAGGGACTGGAGATGAGGGAAGAGAAGCAGTCAGGCAGATTGTGTAGCCCTGTGGACCATGGAAAGGACTTTGGCCTTTGCTCCTTGGGAAACACAGAGCTTGTGAGGGTTTCAGAGAGAGGGATGATATGATGTGACTCTGTTGCCTATTTCTATGCCTGCTGTTCTGGGAATAGACCAGGCAGAGGAGAGGAGAAAGTGTGGAAGCAGGGAGCCAATTAGGAAAAATACTACCAGATTCAAATAGAGAAGGTAATAGCTTGACCCAGTATGCTTGCAAAATAGATGGTAAGAAGGGATCAGATTCTGGATTTGTTTTGTTGTACTTTGAAGATAAAAGTAGTATAACCTCCTTTATTTGTCGCAGGAATCAAATACCATTAAATTTATAAAGAGTTTATAATAGCACCTACCACATAGTAATTGCTTAATAAAGACCAACGATTATGGCTATCCATAGACCATTTGTCAATGACCCTCTCTAACACTGGAAGAGAAGTTAATACTCTCATATGCCAAGAGAAAGTCTTAAAAATGGGGTTCAAAGTTGGATCCAGACTGGGAAGTTCTTTTCTCCTTGTTTTTGTGTTTGTTTTTGTTTTGTTTTTGTTTTTTCAACAATGCCTTTGCTTCAAGACCAAGGGCAGCCATGACCGCCCAACTTTCAGGAAGTGCCTTGGCTGGCTATATGGATCTGTCCTAAGCTCTCAGCCTTCACATTCTCACTCAGCCCTTCCTTGCCTCACAAAACCAAAACTCTGGAGTGAGCAAGCACAGTCTCCTCTCACGTAAGAGAGCACGTAACGCCCTGTGCTTGGACAGCAAATACTTTCTCATTTGCCTTCAGCCTGAAATAGGGGTAGGCAGGCATTCATCTCGAGAAATCCTAGAGGAAGAAACACGGAAAAGAGCTCAGCTCACTGTACCTGGATACAACATCCTCGTCGCTCTCAGAAGAAGAGGCTGCATGAGAGAGTGCAATCAAGTGGAATGGTTGGAGTATACTTTAGAAAAATTTTGCCAAAAGGGAAAGGGGAGACGATCTCTTTTTTTTTTTTTTAATTCCCTACCCAAAAAAAAAAAAAAATCTGCAGAACTTAATCCTATTTTAATCAGCTGGAAAACATACGTGGGCTTTACAGCTCCGAGACAGCTTGCACAGGCCCCGATAAATGCCTATCGCTCATTTGCATACGCTAACAGCTACACTTTAATCAGCCTCCTAATCCCTGATGGTATTAATGAATTTTTTTATGCTTTTTTTTTTTTTTTTTGGAGAGGTTTTTGCTATAGGGTGCATGTACTCACCAGAAAGACAGCGAGAGACAGAAAGTGAGAAATCACCCCCCCAGGGGGATGGCCACGCCGCAATTCCTTCTCCTCCAATTCTCCCTTCTTTTGAGCTTCTGAGCACATATGTATACACACCTGGTGTGTCTCTAAGCCACTGGGTCTGGATGTTTGCTAATTCAAAAATGATCAGCGGCTTCTGTGTGCCTTTTTTTATGCAGGAAATAATGGGTGAGCTGGGTACTCCTGTTATCCCGCTCTCACAAATAATTAAGACTACAAAGGGTACAAATCAGTTTGAATGCGGTGCACAAAGGCATGGGCTCAGCAAAGGCCTTTCTCTGTTTCTGTTTCTCCCTCCCTCATCCCCTATGTTTTCTCTTTCTGTTTGTTCCTTTCCTTTGACAAGAGGTAGTTTTCAGAGACACCTGGATAGGCAAGGCACTGGCCAATCCAAAATATTCATTGCCTGTCTCCCACTACTCCTTTACCATCACCAGAATCTGCAGGATGTCGTGAGTTTTCATCCCAGAGGATTTGGATTCCTCTCAAGACTGGTTCTCAAAGCACTAACTACAGTGAAGGGGAAAAAAGAGAGAGAACTTTCTGACTAGTATCTCTCCCACATTTCCCACCCCCCTTCTTTGTTCATCTTTCCAGAAAGAACCCAGTAATATCCTGGTGCTGCCAGGATCAGGGAGATGAGGAGAGGGTCTTCCCGGAGGCCTTGCTCCAGGGACCTGGGACAGTTTGGCGTTACGGGCAAGGTCAGCTAGAGAGCAGAGCTGGAAACTGGATCCCAGTGGTTCGTCCAGCTATGGCACTTCCAAAACTAGGGCCAACGTTAGTTATTTTAGGCCTGTTAGTGAAAATAGATGGAGAAAGAGAGGAAGAGTGAAGGAGCGAGTTAGCAGTTAGTCCTTTGGAAAAGTGAGAGACGCCAGCAAGGACCATGGAAATTCACGAATAATCCACATAATGAAGAGCAGAGTGCCCTGATTTGCCTTTCATAATCTCGGCCTGCTGCTCATAGTCGCTAGTGCTGGGCAAGTGGAAGCCCAAAACCATTAGCCAGAGAGTGGGGAGAAGGTGCCAGCCCTGGATATCCTGTGCCTGGATAGTGAACTCGCCAGCAGTGAATAACTGGCTAAAAAAGATGGAGACATCTGATGTATGTATATCTGTAAGTAATTTAGGTAGTAAATTTATTATATATTTTAACAAGAAAAAAACTGCTAGCTATAAAAACAAACCGTCCGAAGCACCTCTCAAGATTGTTATTTCTAAAACATTGGGCTCTACTCATATATTGGCTGTCTATGGCTGTCTCTCTCTCTCTTTCCATATATGTATATATATAAAATTCTAAAATTTCCTTATTCAGGAGAATGCTGAGGGAAGTGATGAGACCACTAAATTTGCAAAGTCCTTTGCACTGTAACAAGGATAAAGTGTTGCATGAATATGTAAGGCTTGTCAAATCAATGGCCTCCGTTCTCATGTAGTGGCCATCTTATCACCCAGAAGCTTCTGACTAAGCTATAGTCATTGGAAAACGGCCTACACCTCTAGACAACTGAAAGTTACAAACACCTTAATTTTGACATCTCGTTTGTCATATTTTAATTTTTTTTTTCTGAATCCTTAATGGAGCAGTCTCTAATAGACAACAGATACTCGAGAAATGTTAAATTTGAATTACTTTGGGGTGACCTGATTCTAAAACACTACTGTAGGGAAGTTATTATTGACATTGAGCTTACTTAAGGTGTAATAACTGCTTTAATTGTATACAAAAAGTTTTATCTAATGCTCTAATTCAATTTTAAACTTACCGGAAACTGAATATATTTTACAAAGATGAATTAATTATATTCTGCTTTTAAAAAAAATTTATTTATTTCTTCCCTCCATGGATAAGAGAGAGAGAGAGCATCCTCAACAGGCCTTGACACTATAACCCAATCCACTGCCCTCTCCCATTGCTTCCCCACCCTCACCCGCCATCACTCCCCATCCCCCACCCCCACCTCAGATCATGGGCATGTGCAGAGTACCAAGATGCAAATCCAGAACCTTCCCACTTGGGATTATCTCACAAAGTATCGCATCTTACTGCTGTGCTACCATCAAGCCCGCTCATTCTACTTTTCAACTCAGGGAATTTAGATACTCTTATTTACCCAATTTCACTCCATTTACCTCATTCTCCCTTGGCTTGACCCACTCTTAGGTCATTTTAACACCCATTAATATTTCAACTAAGAATCTGTGGTTAATGTCTATTATGCCAGGACCTTTAACATCTCAGTCAGCTGGAAAGCAGCAAGAAAGGAGCACCAGCAATGCCTCCCTGTTAGTCCCTCCACAGGAAGTGTGAGCTATCAGAGGAGCATGTTTAGCATTTCTTCTCTTCACTCTCTGCAGACATTGTTTACTTAGGTGATTGTTTCTAACAGCAGGGCTTGATCCTGGCTGCTCATTTAGAATCACTTGTAAAGCTTTCTTAAAATACCTCTGCGGTCTCAAAAACTCTGACTTTGTCTAGAGTGCGCCAAACAACATTGGTGGATTTAAAATATGAGCAGGTGATTCTAATGTACAGCCAACCAGAGTTCTACAGCAAGCAGCCCAACCCATCTCTGCGGATTTTAGTTACAGATATTCTCAACTTCACTATTTTTCTATTTCCAAAACTTTGCCCTAAATCATCCATTTGCTTGTAAAGTATTGGAGGAGCCTAAAGGAGGAACCTGTGATTTGAGTGTTACTGCACGTGCCTTCAAGTCATGTTCCTCCCAGGAGCCCATCCCATTTATGTTCCTTCATATCTGAAAACTGAAGCTCTTGGAGGAAGAGTTTTGCTTTCCCACGTGAAATCTTGAGGACAACTAATTCCAAGCTGCCCAAAGCCTCAGGAGAACACTTGCCATGTCGTATTTTTCAATCCCACAGCCAAGGGTTTCTGCTCTTTCCTTCATATGTTAAAGGGTTATCGCTGGGCTTGCCTTCCATAACAGAAGCTCTCATGGAAGGAATTTAGTGTCACACAGGAATATCATCAGAGGCTTCTTTAACTTCACCAGAGTGGTCTGTGAGCTGGACCATTGGGGACCAAAGGGACAGAAGTACGTTGTCAAAATGAGATTTGTTCCTGATTTTGGCAACCCAAAGCAGACCACATCATTGATGGGGGAAGTATCTTGAAGCTGACAAAAATGGTGTATAGATTTAAAACAGTTTATAGAGGAGAATCTATGGTTTGTCGATTTTGAACTTTCTCTGGTGTGGGGGGAGGCGGAAGTTGAAGATAAATGCAAATAAGAGAAAATTAGACTGACAGCTCTTCTGAACACATGTGGATAGCTGAGGAGCTGCAGTAAATCCTGGGGGAGCAGATCCCAAACCCTGCAGTGTGCGGTTCTTAATAATGACATGAGCTCACATTGGGTTTAAGTTTAATTCAAAGCCAAGCCCTGAGTTCTCTGTGAAATATGGCTTTGAAAGCAGCCATTTTCTCCCAAACACGAAAAACGCTCCCATCTTTCTTCAAAAGATGGCTGGTTTTTAACACCTTCCTTCAAGGAAGGAGGAGCCATTGGTTTGCTTTCATTGTAAAC
>NW_006209676.1:438290-466392 GCF_000334495.1 Tupaia belangeri chinensis
CCCTGAGAGAGATGAGTGTGTTAACTGCCAAGTCACCTACTGGGCCCTCCTTCCAGTCTTTTTTCCATCGAATATATACAGTGATGAGAATTTTGTCTTGACAATCATATAATTTTATGCTATATCTTAATAAAATGCTTATTTTTTTTTACATTTTATATTCACAGGAGAAATGAAAGTATGGCATATTACAGTTTGCAAAGCTAATTTCGAGCTATCATATTTCTTTTTTATTTTTAATTGACACACGATCATTGTACATATTTAGTAGGGTACAGCATGATTTTTCAATACACAAATATAATGTGAAACGGCCAAATCACACACACACACACACTCAACACATATCTGGTGTGGTTTTCGAGTTGCAAGTCTGGGACTTGAACCAAGGAGTCTGCTATGTGGGATCCAGCCACCTTAACCTCCAGGCCACCTGCTAGCCTAAAATGACTTCTGTTTTTATTAAAGATCTTTAAACTGAACTCATCCCAGAAACAAAGAGAAACTCCCATGACCCCCATGATACACAAGTTTTAACTCTGTAGTCTAATGTATTTCCTTCCAGTTTTGGAGGTTTTTTTGTTTGTTTGGTTGGTTGGTTTGCTATAGACATGTTCACTCAGCAGAGAGAGAGACAGAGAGAGATGAAAAGAGGGGAAGTGAGAAATCACCCCCCAGAGGGGATGGCCATGCCACAATCCCTTCTCCTCTATTCAAAGCCACTGGGCTGGGGACTAAAACCACTGTTGGCCCTGAGAGAGATGAGTGTGTTAACTGCCAAGTCACCTACTGGGCCCTCCTTCCAGTCTTTTTTCCATCGAATATATACAGTGATGAGAATTTTGTCTTGACAATCATATAATTTTATGCTATATCTTAATAAAATGCTTATTTTTTTTTACATTTTATATTCACAGGAGAAATGAAAGTATGGCATATTACAGTTTGCAAAGCTAATTTCGAGCTATCATATTTCTTTTTTATTTTTAATTGACACACGATCATTGTACATATTTAGTAGGGTACAGCATGATTTTTCAATACACAAATATAATGTGAAACGGCCAAATCAAGATAATTAGTATATCCATTGCCTGAGACATTTATCATCATTTTGTGTTAGGAACATTCAAAATCCTCTCTTCTCACTATTTTCAAATATATAATAAGTTACTGTTAACTATAGTTACCCTACTGTGCTGTAGAAAGCCAAACCGTATTTATCCTAATGTAATTTTATATCCATTAATGAGCATCTTCCTATCTGCCTCCACCCGCCTCAGCACACACATCTTACCCAGTGTCTGCTCCCCACTGTTCTACTCTCTCTACATAAGGCCCACATTCTTAGCGTTCACCTATGAGAACATGCAAAGTTATCATATTTCTTAAAGATGAGAAAGTTCTTCACTGGAAAGTTGGAAGGAATTGCAGGCACACACTTTCATCTAATGCTACACTTACCATTAAGTATTATATTCTAATATTTTAGTTTGCATTAGCATTTCTATGTCATTAAATAGTTTTAAAAATATTATTCAAATGAATACAATATACTTCAATGTCATAAAAGCCTATTTAATATTTTACTAAAAAATGTTTCTTACTATTTGGGCTAACCAGTAGCGTGGTGGTCAAGGCAGCTAAATCCCACATGGTCGACTGTGTCTTTCAAGTCCTAGACCCAGTGGCTTGAAAAACACACCAGACGAATGTGCATGCATGCCCCAAAATAACTCAAGAGTAGAATGGAGGAGAAGGGATTGTGACATGGCTGACCTCCCTGGGTGGTGTTTTTCACTTTGTCTCTCTCTCCAACTATCTCTGGTGAATGCACAGGCTCTGTAACAACTTTTTCTAATGTTTTTACTCTTCAACATTTAGAATAGTTTATGATGTTTTTAACTAAGATATATATAACACTATGATGAATACTCTTGCATATAAATGTTTGACCACATATCTGATCGTTTCTTCAGGATAGACATCCTTGGAATGAGTACTGTCGATTTTTATGTGATTTTCTCTTAGGCTCAAAAGAGACCAATATTTTTCAGAGGACTCTTCTTCCTTTATTTTTTAAAAAAGATTTTATTTAACTTTATTTATTTATTTAAACTTGACGAGAGAGAGAGAGAGAGAGAGAAAGAAGGCAAACTGCCAGGTCCAGGACTTGAACCATGGTAAGCCATGTGGGAGTCCAGCACCCTTAACCACCAAGCCACCTGCTGGCTCCAGAGGACTCTTCTTTAAAGCTTCTAGACTTAGTCCACCCAGATGTTGGTTTAAACCTAATATTCTGTGAATTCCTAAAGCATCTTTTTCCATCTAACAGACTCAACAATTCTATTTTCATCCTCTATAGACAACAGTTTTTTTTTTTAAGTTTCCCTCTTCACCCATTCCCTACCTATGCCCAGCTCAGACCACTCCTAAGCAAAATGGAGTGCGTATCTCCCCTCATGCTTTCTCCTCCTAGCCCTGCTTTTCAATGCCTTTTATGTAGAGATCCCAGTGCCTGAGGATAAAATAGCTTATAATTGAGTGGTTGCTCTTAGTTGCAAGAGCATCTAAGCACTTCCCAGAGTTCTTCATGACCTAGCCATGACTTCCATGATTACTTGCATTTTAAAAAAACTTCTAAGTCAAAAGAATAGCTGACTAGTAGCGAAAATCACAAAACAAACAAGAAATTAAATCAGAGAAAGAAAAGCATTTGTTGAGTCAACAGGAAGGAAAAGCTACTGAAGCCATGAGCTGGGCTGATCTCACTGACCAGAAGTAAGAGACTGAGGAAGGAAAGTGAGCCAAGGCCCAACTGTGCACGACAGCCGAGGTCACAAGGAGGACCAGGTTTGGTTCCCCAGTCAACTGTGACAGGACAGGAGCAGTGACCGTGCACCTCTAGTCCTAGTTAACCAAGAGGCCGAGGTAGGGCGATTGTGATGTGTGAGACCCTGTCAAAAAAACCTTCCCTCTCTTGCTCTGCCACATGAACTCCCACTCATATAAAAGCAAACAAACTAACTAAAAGTGAGCCACATACAAAACCCTGAGAATACTCACCTTGAGTCAGTGACATGCGCTCTCAGAGGAAAGCCTGAAAGGAGTGGACAGGAAGTCTGGGTGGTGGGGAATCTCCAGAGTGAGACAGAGGGATGGGAGGGTAGGAGGAGAGTTTGCCTGTCAGATGAGCAGTCTAGCACCACACCTAAACGCAACAAGCAAAACACTGTTTTATAGTCTCAGCCAAGAGGATATTGTACAAAAACCAGTGTTTAAAGATTACTTAGTAACTGTGGTTTGATAAATTGTGGAGAGATATCAAGAACAAGAAAATAAGCCAGTACACTGTGACAACACTAATAGCTAAAATTTACTAGTTATTGGGGCCAGTAAATGGCGTAATGGTTATGTCACTGGACTCCCACATAGTTGACCATGGTTCAAGTCCCGGACCCGACAACTTAAGACTTACACCAGACACATGTGTGTATGTGTCCAAAATCCTGAGAGGATAATGAAGGAGAAAGGATTGTAACATGGCCATCCCCCCTAATGGGGTGATTTCTTGCTTTCTGTCTTTCTGTTTCTCTGGCGAGAACACATACCCTATGGCAAAATTCTCTCTCAAAAAAAAATTACTAGTTATTTATTATGCATCAGGCACCATAAGTATTTCATATGTATTAATATTTTAAAACTAGCCCAGATCTATCTATGTATGTGTTTTCCTTTGTTCTTTTTTTTTTCCTTCTTCTTCTTCCTCTTTTTTGTTTGTTTGTTTGTGCTATAGGGCATGTGTACTCACCAGAAAAAGGAAAAGTGAGAAATCACTCCCCAGGAAGATGGCCACGCCATAATCTTCTCTCTTCCATTCTCCTCTCAGGATTTTCGGCATGCACAAACATGTGCCCAGAGTGATTTTCAAGCCACCAGGTCCAGATTCAAACTGTGTGGGCAGCCATATGCAATGCAGCCACCTTAACCATCACACCACCAACTGGACCCTGTATTTTTTAAGTATTATTACTCCCATTTTATAAATGAGAAACTGAACCAGAGATGTTAAATTACTTGCCTAAAGCCACCCAACTGGTAAATGGCAGGGCAAGGATTCGAACCCCAAGGTTTCACCTTCACTATTACCTGCTATGAGGGCCGGGACCTTCACTGCGGAGGTAGCTGTAGCTGTGGAAAGGAACACGCATGAGTCACTGTGCACAATTTGTGTTCTGGAGCATGAGGAGGGCCGTGGAGAAGAGAAATAAAGACTACTTTTCGAAAAATGTAGAGATGGCAAAGTCGTGAGCCAGGGAGCAAAAACATGAGGGGTCACAGGGCTGCGATCATCACATTTGGACGGCGTGGCTGCCCTCCCTAACTCAGCAGTCACTCACCATTCCAGGGAAGCCTAGCCAGGGCATTGGTTTATTCATGCTGCCGTGACAAAAATACCGCAGACTGTGTGGCTTCAACAGCAGACATTTATTTCTCACAGTTCTAGAGGCTGAAAAGTCCAAGTTCAGGGCCCTGGAAGATTTGGTGTCTGTCCCGACCCGAGGGAATAGTCAAACAGGTTTCCTGAGTGAAGGAGTGAGAGCCGGGACAAGCTGCGTAGTGTTACAACATGGAGACGACACAGTGTCGTCCGTTTATTGTGGGGAGTACGGTACAGCACGGAGACAACGCAGTGTTACAACTCTTCAGGGTCACGTCGTCTATTGTGAGCAGCATGGAGATGATGTGGTGTCACAACTCTTCAGGGTTGTCCGGAGATGACATAGTGTTACAACTCTTCAGGGTCTTCAGGGTTGTCTGGAGACTGTGTGGTGTTTCAGCTCTTCAGGCTCTCCAGGGTCGTAGTCGTCTTCCTGGTCATCTGTGTCGCCTTCCTGGTCATCTTCTGGCTACTGTGGGCCAGGCATTGTGGTTATATACACCCTGGTGGGCCGTGATTGGTTGTAAAAGGTAGGTTATGATTGGTTGCTTTTGGACCAATCATGAAGTGCCAGATATGCAAATTTGAGGGATTCTAGTGGCCAATCAGAGCAAGGTTTCGAAGGTCAGGTTTTTTTTGAAGGTAACCAATCATGGCAATTGTTTACTCTCTGAGGAACCTTGGCAGACTTGCTGGTGCACAGCCTCCCACAGGTGTCTGGGGAGGGCCCTCTTCCTGGTTCAGAGGTGGTAATCTTCTCATTCTCCTCACATGGCACAAGGGGTGAGAGAGTTTCCTGGGATCTCGCTCCCTCTTTCTCTCTCTTTTTTAAAGAATTATTTATTATTTTTTTATTTGCTATGTGGCATGTGCACTCACCAGGAAGAGGCACAGAGAGAAAGAGAAAGAGAGAGAGAAAGCAAGCCTTCAGATCAAGGTCTCGAACCTCAGTCGGCCATGTGGGAGTCCAGTGCCTGAAACACCATGCCACCTGCTGTCCCCCAGGTCTCTTTTATAAGGGCACTAATCCCATTCATGAAGGTCCTGCTCTCGTGACCTAATCACCTCCCAAAGGCCCCACCTTCTAATACCATCACATTGAAGATTAGGATTTCAACATATGGATTTGGGGGAGGCACGATCAGTCTATGGACAGTCTCTGCTGGACTCAGTTCAGCTAACATATGAAGAGTAACAGTTTCTTTTTTGAGCACCTTTTATGTGCCGGATATTGGGCTAGCAGTTTGGCATATATCATATTACTCATTTCCTACAGCAAAATTCTTTTTACTTCTGTTTTATAGATGACTAAACTGAAAGTACAAGAAGTTAAATGACTTGCTCACGGGCACGTGGCAAAGACAGCATCAAGATTTTTTTTGGAGAGGTTTTCGCTATAGGGTGCGTGCGCTCGCCAGACAGACAGAGACATAGAGACAGAAAGCGAGAAATCACCCCCCAGGGGGGATGGTCACGCCGCAATCCCTTCTCCTCCATTCTCCTCTCGGGATCTTGGGCACGCACGCACACGAGCCCGGCGTGAGATTTAAGCCACCGGGTCCGAGACACGAACCGCGGTCGACTACGTGGGAGTCCAGCGACATAGCCATTACACTAACTGCTGGTTCCCAAGACAGCATCAAGATTTGAACTCAGAAAAGTCTGAATTCAAAATCTAGTGGCTCCCTATCCTGTCATAGATGAAGGGAACTTCTCAGGTTCGAGTCTACAGGTCCTTTGACTTCTCATTCCCCTATCAAGGAAGCCCCCTTGCTCTTCAGGGAAGCAAGGCTGAGATTTCCTTCTCTTAGATTTGTCGTCAATAGCCCTTCCTTCTTGTAATCCCATCAAAAATAAATAAATACATACATACATACATACGTAATCTGTCAGTCTCTGGGACCTGACGGTTGATGGATGGTTTTCTTTACTCATGACCTTGTCCGGATATTGCCTTTTCTGTTATGAACTCCCAGAGAGCACTTAGGAATAAGCACACGGTGTGGAATCAGGAAGCCTCAGTCCAAGTCTTGGTTCTTCAGCTCATAGATGTATAATCAGGAGAGCCCTCAGTTTCCTTGCTGGGCTGAGGAGAAAACAGTGAAATGATGCATGTGAAGTGCTTTGTGAACTGGAAGGCCCTCTGTGTCTATTCCTCAGCGCCAATGCGACCTCCCTAGTCAGTCAGGATTGAGTCCAGAATAACTGTCCCCCATGTTGCTTCCTCCACATTAGGGGAGATGAAACTGTCGACAGGGAGGCCAGGCATCCATCAGAGGTCTGCTGCAGCAGAGCCACCTGCCTACGACTCAGGCAGGAGTAGGAGCCAGGCAAGATGGCTCGCGTTTGTATAGGGCTTGGTGGCTTACAAAGCACACCGACATCTATTATCCGGCTCGCCTGTAAGGCAGGCAGAATGGACAGCTTTATTGCCACTGGTCAGAGAAAACAGAGGCTTCAGAGAGATGAGGAAGTTGTCCAAAGTCTCATTGCTAACAGCAGAGACCTGGACTCAGACTCTGCTGCCTCCTGCCAAACTTGCTTCGAATTTCTGAGGGACAGACCTGTGGTCCACGGCACAGCGCCATCACTGCTCAGCATGTGCAATGGATTCTGCAACATGACGAAAAGCTGTACAAATGATAAATGTGTGGTCCTATATAAAGTGTGTATCTATGTTTAACTGTGTAAATTATGTAAGTTAAACTTACATTAATTTGGATTAGGCTCTTCTTTGGTTTAATTCCAAATTGGAAATGTATCAAACATTTTGGAAGGCCCTTGAAAATCCCGGCAACCTGGTATCAGTACATAGCATAATGATTAAGTCACTAGACTCCCATGTAGCTGACCACGGTTCAAGTACCAGGCTCGGTTGCTGAAAACACACTGAGCATGTGTGTGTGCATGCCCAAAATCCCAGGAGGAGAATGGAGGAGAAGGGATTATTGCATGACCATGCCCCCCAGGGGAAGGTGATTTTTCACTTTCTGTCTCTCTGTCTCTACAGGGAGTGTGCACACCCTATAGCAAAAATCTCTCTTAAGAAAAAGAAAAAAGAGAGAAAGAGAAAAGAAAAGAGAGAGAAAGAAAGAAAGAGAAAGGAACAAAAAGGAGAAAGAAAGGAAGAAAACCTCATCAGCCCTAAACACAGAGCCCAAAGCTTAAAAACACCTGCTTCCCCAACCCAGCCACTACCCACATGCCAGCTAAGGGTATTCTGCAATGCTCAGTTACCTGACTTAAGCCCAGATCCCCTTCCCACTAGTGAGACAGGAAACCAGGGGTCCCCTATAGGTTGACAGGTGGCCAGGGACCTGTCATAGGGCATATTCACAATCTCTACTCATTCTTCAGACTTGGCTTAACTGCCACTTCTCTAGAAGCCTTCCTTGAGTCTGCCATGGTGGCCCTGTGTTCCCACATGCTCAGTAAAGACTTCAATCTGTGCTGAATGACAGTTGCTAGTATGACATCACCTTTGGAGAGCAAGTAGCTAAGGCTGAAGACTGTGTCAGAGTCTTCCTTCACATAGGATTTGTCAATAAAGGCGTTTGAAGCAAGCGAGTGAGTGAAATAATGAATGAATCAATGAATTACATTCCCTCTAGTCCTTAAGTAATTATCCTCAACACCAGAGATGCAGGGTGTATGGGGCAATTGAAGTCAGAAAAATAATCCTTTCTTAAAATTTGACTTTAAAATATGATTTTTTTAAGGCCCAGCTCTTATAGGCTTCCAAATAGATGGTCCATCCAATTTCCCCTCTCATATTCATGATCCTCTGAACTTGTATAAGGATTATTGTTTTCTCCCCATTTCTTACCAGCTCACTAATATTCGAGCTGCAATGACCAAGTGTTTTCTATGCAGCAGTTTCAATTTATCCATTTCCTTTGGTAAATGTAATTTTTTTTAAAAAAAGAACTCTACCTCAGGGCTTTCTCCTTGACCTACAAAACAGTGCTGAGCATTCTGTGTTCTTGGGGGAGAAGGCCTCCCGAACCTTTATGTGGAGGCGTGAATGTGTGCTGAGCCTGTCATCCACAGTGGGAAGTTCGATTCATCTCACCGGGGAACGGTTGGGGGCAATTCCAGCCTAGGCTTCCACTTCTTCCTTTAATGAAGTGGCACCTATTTGGATGATAAGGAGCCACTGAAAATTGGGAACATCTTACAAAAGCAAAATGCCCTTTTATATAGAAATGTATATCTTATTTTAGAATGTGCCCTGTAATATTATTCTAATATAATAAGGATACCTACAAGGAGTTTATAATAACTTGGGGAAATGTTTATGAAATACCGTTAACTTTAAAAGCAGAATGTGAAATCATACATACAGTGTGTCCTCAATTCTGTTCTGTGAAAGTGAACAGAGGAAAAAAGAAAGACAGTTTTCTCATTTAATCTTCACAACAACCCTGTGGTATTATTATGCGGAAATATTAAGTAATTGGCCCAAAGCCATACAGCCATATGTGCTGCTCAAGGTCACAATATATGGAAAGAGGTTTCATCGTGCATGTTTATTTTATGCACGAGGCAGTTGGAGAAGAGGGGAGGGATAATTTGGGCTCTGCTTCCAGACACATGGTACTAGAGCACTTGCCTAGCACTGTAGAGTCTGACATGGTCAAACGACTTGCTTAGACCATGAAATGGTGATCTGAGGTGATATGTCACTTCCAGGTAGAAGCTTTAAGAGCCAGTGTGCATTTTCTATGTTCTCCCCACCACCCTTTTTTTTTCCACCTATAGGCTGGCAGTCCTCCAGAGAAAGGCTGCCTGATCAGCCTAGACCCCGGAATAAGGACAGCATGAGGCAGAACTGATATGTATGAGCATGAGTGAGACATGGTGGGGAGCTGTTTTAAGCCACCAAGACTTGGAAGATGGTAGTCACCATGGCATACCACAATAAAATCTAACCTACTGTTATTGATTCAAATGGATCGGACATTGAGGCCAGCTGACCTGAATGCTCCCATGTGATCTCTTACATTTTAAATGGGAGGCAATTTGATACTACTGATATAAAGGGGACTGTGTTTTAGAACCAGATCTGAATTTCCACAGGAGCCACTAACCTGGCTAAACTTATTTCCATATTTTTAATTTCATCCGTGAGTAAAAGAGGCAAAGAGAGAAAAACACTCAGACAGATCATCATGCTGCAATTCACTCTAGCCTCAACCTCGACAGATCTGAGGGAGATCTCTGGATGTGAACCCTGGACCTTCTCATGTAGGTCACCCTTACAGAGCATTGTGTTACTAATGTGCTACCATCCAACCACCACTTAGTTCCACATCTTTAAAAAAGGACCATATATGTCCCATAAAGTGTTGTTGTATTAAATAAGATAGTACAAATAAGATACCTGACACTTAGGGGGAAAATGGAAACTGATTATTATGAACATTTTTCCATATTGCTAAGTTGTATAAAGATTCCCCAATTTTAATGTATTTGTTTACCAAATTATGACTGCACTTTTTGGTTTTGAATTATTTCTTTCTACCAATGAGCAAAAGGTTGTGACTAGGCCAGCCTTATAATCTGTGGTAAAGGAATCCAGATCCCACGTGGTTGACCATGGCTCAAATTACAGCCCTAACAACTTGAAAAACACACCAAGCACATGTGTGTTGGAGGAACAGAGGAGAGGGGTTATGGCATGACTGTGCCCCATTGGAGGGTGCTTACTCTCCCTCCCCCTCCCTCTCCTTCTCCTTCTCCCTTTCCTTCTCCTTCTCCCTCCCCCTCTCTCTGTCTTTCTGACTCTTTCTGGTGAGTGCACACATATTTTGACAATTAAAAAAAAGATTGTGATGACTTCAGTTTTCCCTCTACCAACAGTAATAATTAAACAATACGTAACACTAATATATTGACATATTTCTAAGAGGAAAAACCAGTGATTATCATGATCAAAAAGCTTAATACCAGTAAAAATTAATTAGAAAATTAAAGAAGGAATATAACATTATTGAAAATCCATTTAGCAAATATAATCATTGAAGTTCAACTGTGCATAACACCAGTCTAAGAGAAACATAAGGAAATAATGGAACCTAATGTCCTTGAGTGCCTACTCTGCCAAATATACAGTTCCTGTCCTCCACAAACTTTCAGTCAGAGAAAATTAAAAACATACAAAAGAATGATGGCAGACGAAAGTCACATATAATTACGTGCCACGATTATTCAATTTGTAAGCTCTTCTGCTACAGGAAATTGTAGACTGCTACGTAACACATCCATTGCTTCCTAACTTAGATAGTAAGTCCACTCTTTTCTTTCTTATTCCATTAACATTACTCCACTCACTCACAAAAATAAAACCTTTGTGAATGTGCCAGATTGTACAATTTCTTCACAATATAATGCATCTGAATAAAAATCAGGTCATTAAGTTTTAGATATTTCTGTAGGAAGAAGAAAACCTTCATCCTCTTCTTCCAATGATGGATCATTTCTTCCTGCCTCCTTCTTAGGACTCTCCCAAAAGCATGGAGTTTGTGATGCATCAGTAAATGCCTAGGACACTGCTTATACATTCTAACATGGGTACTTATACATTATAGCATATACTTGTGCATATCAAACCTGGCAACACAGGTCTTTTCCATTTTTACTGACACCTCCAGAGTCAACTTCATTTATGCAGAGACAGATTAAAGATTATGAGAGACTCTACTGGCACCTTTAGTAAGTGCAACCCTCATTTGTCAAAGATTGATAATGGGGGTGAAATCTCATGGGTGGTGTAGCTGCATTTCATAGCCCCGAGATGTCTGCTGAGACTGACCTTCCCCTTGGAGAGGTCACTAACCACCTTTCATGCCATGGTCCAAAGCATGAGTCAGGGTTCTTCCCTCAGGTCTTCTGAGCACCCACTGAGGAAGTCTTCTCACTCACTCAGTGGAGATCGTGTGGTTCTATTCAGAGAGAAGTCTGTGGAGATGATTTCTCACTCAAGTTACCATGGCTGCTCCTAGGACCCCTTAAAACAGGCTCCTCAAGGAACCAACTTATCTCCTCCTACCCCAGTAGACATAGCAATAACACCAGACAGCCCGGCCCTACCCTCTAGGTCCAGTCTGACTGTGATTAGGTGGCCAAAAGGCCAAGCTTAGACTCCCTTGAAGACACACACATGGGGCTGCTTGAGACAAAAATGACTGAGAGTAGAGAGAAGAGGGGTAGGCTGAAGGCATGTCCTCCCTGTCTGCTCATTTAGACAGGGTGGACACACAGTCACCCTTAGCAGCAGCCAGCAGCGCTTCTCATTTCACTAAGTGCTTCACCCCAGGCACCTCCAA
The DNA here is from genome assembly GCF_000334495.1 of Tupaia belangeri chinensis. Taxonomy (NCBI): domain Eukaryota; kingdom Metazoa; phylum Chordata; class Mammalia; order Scandentia; family Tupaiidae; genus Tupaia; species Tupaia belangeri. Next base: position 450,060 of record NW_006209676.1, read on the forward strand.
AATCTAAACCATTTTTCAAACTAGGAGTTCTCTCCAGCAAGACTTACTTCTCGTCAATGGCAGCCCATTGTCACATCATGCTACTATATCTTTAAAGTACTCCCCTGCTTTCTGAACTAACCTACATTAAGTTTTGTAAAACAGCTCTGGTATTGCTCTTCAGCTCTCTTCTTTCACTGTGTTGTGCCTGTCCATGCAACACGCATCTCTTCCATTCCTACACACCCTACATGAGGAATTTCCTTTTAGGGACTATTCATATAAAAAGTCCTTTCTCCCCCAACAAGCTAGTATTTTTAATGCTTATGGATACTGAAAATTGTAAGCCAAGTGAATTGCCCTTTTTTCCTCATCTGCCAGAAAGCTTGAACTTACAACTCCAATATGGGAACTGAGTTAGGTCTTTCAGTTGACTTATTTATATCATGTTTTTAATGTATACATTCCCTTCTCCAAATTTTTAAATTTACATTTCACTGTTTTATTACACAGGAATCTATATGCATTCTCAACTCTTGGGACATCTAGTAAGGAATGTAAATGGTAGATAGATAAAAAGAATTTCTCATTATTAGTCATCTACCCAGTCAAATTTCTTTTCTGAGTGTCCCCCACCTTCTGAGTAGTAAATTGTGGGGTTTTTGGGGGGTGTTTTTGGTTGTTTTTTGGTTTTGTTTTTTTTTTTTGGTTCTTGTCCTCAGTCTCTGGACTGTTTTTCCCTTCAAGAACTCATAATTACAAAGAAGGAATATTCTTTTTCAAGGTGAAGAGATTAAGCCGGCCGTTCAAGGGCACATGCATGACAGTGGTCCGGGTAAGGTTGTCTCAGGTCTGCTGGTTTCCAACCCAATCATCTTTTTACAACATTGCTCTGCCTTTGTGCAGTGTAGAGCATGGAAAGCCCACAGTTAAAGGCAGAGTCTAAACTAACCACATATTTTTGAGTCCTCTTCTAACCCTGGATAAGGGATTTTCCATCTCTGTATCTTCTCCCTGAACCTTTTTTATCATTTGCAGTACATTTCTTTCTATTTTTCACTCCTTTACTATTAATCTTTTCTTTAAAGTAAACAAGAGAGGAAAAAAGAAAAAAGAAAAAAAAAAAAAAACAAAGAGCAAAAACAACAATACTCATAACTGCCTAACAGACGAGCTGCCATAGGTACTCGACAAATGTCACTTCCTTTCCCCTATGTTTTGACACATGTTAAATGTGCCTCTCTCTTATATCCACCTCCAAGTCCGCACTTACTCTTACTATATACATCGACCTGTGAACTCATATATTATTATGGACAAATGAATAGAATAGATACGTGTCAATGTCATTCTGGCAAGGAAAATAAAAATGAAAAAAGGTGCCAGTTTGTTGAATTGGGATCAGAAAAACACTGCCTGTTTCCAATAAACCTTTTTATGCCTTTTCATATTGTCAGTATACTTGATTGTGTGTGTGTGTGTGTGTGTGTGTGTGTGTGTGTGTGTACAGGGAACATGATGTCTGGTCTTGATCATTTGGTTTTCATTGTAGAAACTTGACTTCACGAAGTTGCAGGAAGGACACCACGGGAAGAAGGATGATGATTTGTAATGATGTCCCCATTGTCCTTCTGTTTTCTCTAGAGCGCTCTACCTGCTTTCAAGTGGAGATCCACATGGGGACCCGTGTGACTGCTAGAAAAAAAAAAAAAAAAAAAAAACAAAGAGCAAAAACAACAATACTCATAACTGCCTAACAGACGAGCTGCCATAGGTACTCGACAAATGTCACTTCCTTTCCCCTATGTTTTGACACATGTTAAATGTGCCTCTCTCTTATATCCACCTCCAAGTCCGCACTTACTCTTACTATATACATCGACCTGTGAACTCATATATTATTATGGACAAATGAATAGAATAGATACGTGTCAATGTCATTCTGGCAAGGAAAATAAAAATGAAAAAAGGTGCCAGTTTGTTGAATTGGGATCAGAAAAACACTGCCTGTTTCCAATAAACCTTTTTATGCCTTTTCATATTGTCAGTATACTTGATTGTGTGTGTGTGTGTGTGTGTGTGTGTGTGTGTGTGTGTAGACAGGGAACATGATGTCTGGTCTTGATCATTTGGTTTTCATTGTAGAAACTTGACTTCACGAAGTTGCAGGAAGGACACCACGGGAAGAAGGATGATGATTTGTAATGATGTCCCCATTGTCCTTCTGTTTTCTCTAGAGCGCTCTACCTGCTTTCAAGTGGAGATCCACATGGGGACCCGTGTGACTGCTAGGAAGCTAACTCCACTTTCTGTCTCGAGAGTGAAGCGTATGACTGAGGTTCAAAAAATCAGCACATTCTGTCCACCTGGCCACGGTGATTCATTACTTCGTAATTTTCAAGATTTTTGTTGGAATTGCTGGGTCAAGGGCTCTCTCTCCCACTCTAGAAATAAATCTAAAACTCCTCCAGACATTTTGCTATCATGAGGAAAATCAGCCTGAGGATGAAGGCAAAATATAGAAAATTGCAAAGCAATGAAACCAGGGCCCGGATGACATCATGAACGGCTGGATTCGATTTTACCTAAATCTAAACTTTTTCATTACATGTTAATCAACCTTTATTATTTAAGCTCGTGTGTTCCTTTCAGATAGAAGCCTAACTGATCCATTGATGTTACTTCGAAATTCCTGTAAATGATGCTTTTTTTTGATAAAGGTTATGATTCGTCTCTGCTTACTTCCTGTATAATACACTAGAGACACCAAGCAGATGGAGACCACGGTGGTGTGCATGTCTGTATGCGTGTATTTTCTTAGATGATCAACACCAACAATCGTCATTATCACCATCATCACAGTGGATGGGGCCATCATATGTAAATCAAACTCAGATGACCAAAGTTTACAGCAACACTTGAAATTTAGTGTCTCAGAAGCATTTCATTTCAGCCCCATAAAAGTTATGGTATGCTGATTAAATACTGACTGGAAGCTGAAAGAGTGCTTACTTGAGGTTTATAGGGAGGGAAAGGATGCATTCTGTTGCCACCTAATTTTTTTTTTTCTAAATATTGCTGCCCAAAGACAGCCAAATGCATGTATTTCATGTTTTCAAGGGGAGGGGCTGTGGGCATTCTTTATTTTTTATCATGGTATTTTCTACACATAATAAAACATGAGGAAGAGAAAATGACAATAAAAGAAACCATATTCCTCTCCCAAAGAAAACATTTGGGCTCTTCAGTTTTTTTACTTCTGCTTTGAGAGGGAAGAGGTAATCCATTCCCTCTAGTAGACCTTTTTCGTGTTGAGTTCCCAGCTTTCCCCTTTGTCATTCCAGGTCAGAGTCTTGGGTGTTTCCTTCTTAGCTCCTTCCAGATCCTTGATTCTCTAAGAAGACAAAGGAAAAGAAGCACCTGAACAGATTCTCAAGGGAAAAAAAGCAAAGAAGCTGTCTCAGTGGGGCAACTGGGTGTGTCAGTAGCCTGCCTGCGGGGTGCTCCTTGCACAGAAGCCAGGGGTGGGACTGAACTGGCAGACAGAATGCCATGGATGGTAGAGAGCAAGCTGTGGGGCTAAGAGACTGGGAGGCTGCTAGGAACCCTGGGTGCTAAGAAGTAGATGTACACAGGGGATTTTAGAAGAAAGAAATGCTATGGACAAACCTGTAAGGGTTTGAGCCGTCGCCATTGTGTTATTGCTCCTTAACTGAACCCTGCGTTTCTTGTCACTATAAGCACTAAGAATCCTTTGATGATTTCTTTATTTCCAATATTTTACTATGTACGTTTGAAGCATGTAGAAAAGTTGAAAGAACGGCGGTGCACATACCCTATACTCACCATCAAGATTCTCCAATGAACAGTGTACTCTGTTTGCTATACCCATTTATCCACCCCTCTATCCATGCATCAATCCACCTTATTTTCCTGGTGCATTTTAAGGTGGCAGACTTGAGTATACCTCACTACTAAACACTTCATCGTGCTTATTATTAACTAGAGTTCGTTTACTTGCAGTACTCTTTTTCTAGGTAAAATTTACATAGAGCGAATTGCATGAATGTTAAGCATACCGTTCCTAAGTTTTGACAAATGTACACACTTGAGAAAGGAAAGCCCCCATCAAGACATGGACCATTACCACGGCCATCTCTTTCTAACTCCTGTTCACTCTCAGGAGTACTATTTCTCTGCACCATTCATTTATCCAACCAATATATCCCGAGCTCTTCTGTGGCTCAGGTATTGTGCCAGGTGTGAGAGATAGAGAGGTAAATGTCACATAGTTCTCCACGAGAGCTGACAGTTTAGAGAAAGACGTGCCTATGTTTTAATTAATTGGTTAATTAAACTGAATACTGTGCAAATCTGTCTTCGCAGTGGAGGGGTTACCCAATGCCCCTCACATGGAGTCCAGAAGAGCTTCATACCAGGCTTTTTGAAAGAGACGAGGAAGCAGCTAGAAGTTTATGACCCTGCACAGCATCTGGCATGAGTGATATGCAGACCAGGAGAATGGGATGAGATTGGGACACAGAAAGGGCCAGGCCCAAGAAGGCCTCAATGCTTTGCTAAGAGATTGGACTGTTATCCATAAAGAGATGGAAAACTGAAGAAGGACCTGCCAGACACGGAGCCTCATAAATTCACTCCGTTTGGACCCTGACAGACATGAGAGGGGAACTAACATGGAGGCTCTGACAATAGAAAGACAAACATTTTAGGATCAAGCGTTAAATTATGGGAAATTCTATTCCCTAATCAAGGGGCTGGACCCCAAAGGCCACACAGGAGACATGTCTTTCACACATTGCCAAAAGTAGGAAAGGCACCTTTGGGGACAGCCTGGCTTCCATCTCCTGCTGCACTCACACACCTCAGAGACTAAGGAGGAATGGGTACATCCAAGCTGGGAAACCCCAAATTCTAGTATTTTTTTTTTCTAACATAGTCAGTTACTTACAATCACCTAGTAATGATTATGGAAAAACATGTTCAAAAAGTGTCATGAAAGGTCTTGTCAGAGTGTAATCAAGAGATCGGTTTTGTAGCTGAAAGAGTTCAATCACTTTTAGCAACTGAGAGAAAACAAAGTGCTCACACAAGCACAGCTTTGTACGTGCATGAAGGCAGGCCTGTGCGTATGTGCACACCTGCCGCAAACAAGGCTGGGTTTTCTTGTGTGTGAAACCTTCCAGGTAAGAAGTGTGAAATAACCTAGGATAAAATGTTGAATTCTTTTTCTTTTCTTCTTCTTTTTTTTTAATAGAGATTTTTGCCATAGGGTGTGTGTGCTCACCAGAGAGACAGGAAGCAAGAAATCACCCCCCGGGGAGGATGACCATGCAGCAATCCCATCTTCTCCATTCTCCTGTTGGGATTTTGGGCATGCATGCACATGTGTCTAGGACTTGAACCACAGTCAGCCATGTGGGAGTTCAGCAACAGAACCATGCCATCTGCTGGTCCCAAATAATCTTTTAATAAAATGGGAAATAAAGGCCAACTCATGGCCTGATCATTAAGGCAGCTGGATCTCGCATGGACAACCACATAGTTAAAGTCCCAGACCAGGCAACTTCAAAAACATGCCAAGCATATGTGTATGCATGTCCAAAAATCCCCAAAAGAGAGAGATGGAAGAGGGATTGTGGTGTGACCATGCCCCATAGGGGGTGGGTTCTCATTCTCCCTCTCTCTCTCTCTCTCTGAGTGTGTGTTTATGCATATGTGTGTGTCTCTCTCTCCAGGAACACAAATACCCTTTGAAAAAAAATTTTTTTAATGGAAATAATTGCACCATTGTAAGAAAAGTAGTAAAATTCATAATGGCCTATTAAATAAATAGCATAAAATGTAAAAGACTGCTGGGGTAAAGCAAACAAATACATATCTATATCTATAGCTATAGCTATATATCTCTAGGGTCTCTCTGTTGGAGAGAATACCTTCTAAACGCCTAATGAATTCAATTTGTGATAAAGGTTGAAGTTACATAGTAAACAACATTTTAAAAAAAAAAAACAAAACAAACAATAAGAGGAGTGAAAAAAGAAAGGAAGAGAGACTTCCTGAGGAACAAAGAAAAGAAACAATTTCAGGGGAAGGTATCAGGTGTTGTTTGTTTTTGTTTCTGTTTTTGGTTTTTTCCCTGGTCTTTTAACAGAGTTATAATTGTTTATTGTTTTGTTGTTGTTGTTTGTTTGTTTATTTTTAGAGAGATTTTTGCTATGGGGTGCATGTACTTGCTGGAGAGACAGAAACCAAGAAACCAAGAAATCCTCCCCCTGGGGGGGGGGGATATGGATATGCCACAATCGTTTCGCCTCCATTCTCCTTTCGGGACTTCAGGCATCCATGCACACATACCCAGTGTGAGTTTTAAGCCACCTGGTCCAGGACTTGAACCTCAGTCGACTACATGGGAGTTCAGCAACGCAACCATTACACCATCCGCTGGTCCCCAGAGCTATAGTTTTATAAATCAATTGGAACTAACTGTCATCAGTACCCCTTCAAAGGATTTTCCTGTTAGAAATTTGACTTCTAGCACTTCTAGGACCATCCTAAGGAATGTGCAAACAATCTGAATCAGCATCTTTCATACCTTATGGTCTTAATGAGCTAGTATATAAATTCTTACCCCTAGATGTTTGGAAATCCACTCCTTATTAAGTATTCCCACCTGCATGTGAAATAAACCTTTTCTCCTATTAATCTGTTTGTCAGTTAATTCACAGACCCCTGACCACTCAAACCTACATTGCTAGAGAAAACATTTTCCCTCCAAACAAAGAATATTTCTAAGTAACACAAAGAAACAAACGTCTTATATACATAACTTAAAAGCATTGCAATAAGTGAAAGAACCCACCTTTGGGTGTGCTCGGGTTGTCCCAGGATGAGAACCTGGAACCTTCCCACATGGCTTCCAGGATCACAAAGCAGCACCCCATTGCCTGTACCACCATGGCTGGGCCTTAGCCTCCCTTCTAATCAGATGTCCTGTTCCTTGCTTTTTCCTCTTCTTCTCAGTCCTGTGGGAAATCAACCCACTCTCCAACCTGCTGAATCCTAGATAGCTGAAGCCTGAGGCTGCTCCATGCTATGGCTGTTCCACCTGCAATCACCACATTGGTTAAGAGCTACATTCATCTCATGGCAAGAGCAGGGGAAGATCTGCTTTGAAGCTCATTCATGTGCTATTGACAGGCCTCGGCACTTGCTGGATGTTGGCCGGGTACATTGGTTCTTTGCTGCATAGGCCTCTCTGCTGGGCTACTGGAAACATGGAAACTTATTCCCCTGGATGAAAGCTCTGAGAAAGAGCAAGAGGGAGCCAACACACTAGAAATCCAAGTCTTTATATAAACTTCTCTCAGCAGTGACATCCCGCCACTTCTGCTGGTTTGTATCTGTTAGAAGCAAGTCACCAAGTCTGGTTCACACTCAAGGAGAGAGGATTATGCAAAGGCAAAAATATCAGGATGCCAAAGTGATTAGAGGCCATTACGAGGCTATCTAGAGTGGTCTGACTCCAATGATTTATGACTCTCCTCCACATGCAAAATACATACGTCTTCCAAGAGCCTCCAAAGCCTCTTTCTAGTATAACTTTGGCTAAAAGTCAAGATTGTCATCATCTAAATCAAATGCACATGTGGACGAGCCTCCGCAGGTACAGTTCCTTCAGTCCGACTCCTAGAGTTCCTCTTGATCTATAGCTCCGTTAAATTAAGCAGACAAGTTATCTGCCCCTAATACACCCAACACACAGTGATGGGACTGGCGTAGCATATCTTCTGCAGACATTTCTAAAGGGGGAATATGAGAGGCACAAAGGAATGACTAGTCCATAGCAATGATAAAATGTGGTCAATCAAGTGTCAGACGTTTCTTAAATAATTCTCCATGATTCCTGGCTCTATTCTTTGGACTTAGTTCTGCTCTTTGAGTTATCCTTCCTTTTTCATCAAAGATTGCATCACTTTGCAGCTGAGTAGAACTCTCAACTTGGTTCCTTCCCATAGAATTTTGAGCATTCCACACCCTCTTTTCCTTTTGTACCGATTCTGTCTCTTTCAGTTCTTTCTGGCACTGTCCATGTTGACTTGGTCCTCCCGAAGACTGTGTTGGCCTCCTATAATGTCACTGGGCTTCATCAAAATTAACAACACTGCTCTTCCAAAGCTAGAGTTAAAAGAGTGAAAATATAAGCCACAGTCAGGGAGAAAATATTTACAAATCATTGATCTGATAGAGAATTTTCATCCAGAATATATAAAGAAAATTTTAATCTCAGTAATAAGAAAAGAAATAACTCAATTTAAAAATGGACAAAAGATTTGAACAAAGAGGATATGCAGATGACAAATGAACACATGAAAAAAAGGCTAAATTGTATTAGTTATCAGAGAAGTGAAAATTAAAACAATGAGATACTATGACCCACACGTTAGACTGTCTAAAATTAAAACGGCTGACCATAGTAAGTGTTGGCAGAGCAACTGAAATCCCCATATAATAATAGTGGGAATGGAAAATGTTTTAATCACTTTGGAAAAAGCTTGGCAGTTTCTCAAAAAGTTAAGCATGCATCTATCATCAGATTCAACCATTGCACTCCCAATTTACCCAAGAGAAATGGGAGCATCTATCTGCATGAAGACTTGTACACAAATGTTTACAGGAACTTATTTCAGTGGCCATAAAGTGTAAGCAACCCAAATGTCCATCAACAGGTGAATGGATAAATAAATAATTTTTGGTATACCTACACCCAGAATACCACTAAGCAATAAAAAAGAACCACTGATATATACACAACATGAATGAATCTAGAAATAGTTATGGTTAGTGAAAGAAGCAAGACCAAAAAAAAAAAAAAAGAGAGAGAGAGAAAGAAAATATGATTCCATTTACAAATAATACTAGAAAATGCAAACTGATCTATAGTAACAAAAGTTGATGAGGGGTTGCCTGGGGAGAGTGGAGAAAGAGTGGGGAGAGATGGGAAGAAGGGATTGTAATAGGATTATAGAAGGAATTGCTCAAGTGTGGTGGGTATGTTTATCATCTTTATTGAATGATGTTTTTGCACATATATCAAAAATCATCTAATTAAACACTTTATCCTATGTCAATTATGCCTTATTAAAGCAGTTTGAAAAAAAATGGATAAACCCCTGGATTTAACATGAGAAATGCTAGAGGTTTAGTTCTGTTAACTCTATCACAGTTCCGAAGAGCTGAGTTCTCAGGCCTGTTAGTATCACCATGGAATGGGAGTGGGGTGGAAACTGCTTATGATAGGGAGTCAAAGGCAGCACTAGCATGTGGCCAAGGGCAATTACTGAGTCCTAAGTCACTCTGCAATAGAATGTAGGACAAAGGCTAGAAGGGGACAAAGTTTGCCTTTCTAGAGTGAGGCGAGTGAAGTTAGGAAACACCTGGATCCATAATCTTAGGCTCTAAAGCAGCCTCATGCCAACTCTCTCATGCATGTACCCTATGAGGTTTATAATTTCTGTAAAATAAATTCCCTTCTTGTCATTCACATCTATTCTCATCTTTCTTGTAGAAGCTGAGATTCAGTGGAACTCCCAGAGATCATAAGTCTCGTTTCCTATTTGACACTGGAGTCACCTCCACAGAGACCACCTCTAGGCCTCCCGCCTGATCTCTGATCTCTGCCAAGGCCAGCATGTTTCCAGAAAAGAAATTTACCCATTCCTTATATTTGTTGCTCTCCCCCTTGGAAGTTTTAAGGTTTTCTCATTCACAATGATTCTTGGAAGAGTTCAGTAATTCAGTTGACTATGTGGCAGGAAAATCATCTCCCTGAACTTTGATCCAGCTCAAATGTGAGCCATTTTGGTTTCTGGATATTTTGGACTCTACATTCATTGATCCCTTTGGGAAGTTGTGAAAGGCGTAGGCCATCAGTTTAACGTCTGGGAGGGGATATGAAAGTTAACCGTCTTGGCCGAACATGGTCAGATGGGCTAGCTGAATTCTCTCCTTGAGCAGGGCCAGAGGGGAAACTTTCAGGGACCGACCCTCTGGGGGCGACAGATGGGAAAGGTATACAAAGGACCTGAAGACCTGCAAGGTTTATCTATGGGCAGTGTTCATCAGAATATGACCATAATGTTCATTTTCCAGACTTAGAAAGAGACGATGCAGTATAAGGGTAAAGAGTTGGGATTTGGGAGTCAAACGATCTGGATTCACGTCACAGCACTAACTCTGTAGTATGATCCTGGCCGAGAAGCTTAACCTCACAGGAGTCTTGTGAGGACTGAATGAGATAACGGTTGTAAAGTGCTCAGCAAAATGCCTGGCATGAGCAAGAGATAGACTCGTTAGCTATTGTCATTGTCACAAATTATTTTCTTGACTTCAAGTGGGGACTCAACTTCGTGCTTCATTAACACATCGCCATCATTAGTCATGGGAGCTGCCAGGTGACAGTGCTGGTTCTCTGACTGAGAGACTTAAACTTCTCGCCTCCTGCAGGGCCTGGCCTGACGAGAGCCACCAGAGAAAATTCTTTGTCCCAGGTGGTCTGCACTTCTACTGCCAGCCGCTGGAGCCAAAACCCAGATTGGACTGTAAGAGCCACAGCGCTACTGTCATGGGGAATGACAGAGAGAGAGGGAGAGGCAAGGCTTGTGACCAATGCAAACCACACTCCACAGATATTTTATAGGTTGCCCAGCCCCCAAATCCAGGGCTTAGGCCTTTTTTGTTTGTTTGTTTGTTTGTTTGTTTATAATCCTGCACCAAGCAGAATCCTTGGCATATAAAAGGTGCAATGAGCATTGAACAGGGGCGAGTCTGTCTTCTCTCATTCTTTGGGCACTGCTTCTGTCCACAGCTAGTAACAGCTGCTGTGCCCTGAGTGGTGAACACTGTGCCAAATAATCTTCAAAACCGGGTACACTCAGTTCCCCAGACAGACCTCGGTACGTGGGTAGGGGACATCGGCAGCAGTAAACCCAGTCTATGTGGCCACAGCCACACCCATGTTCTCCTCGCACTGCCTCAGGCACATGAAACCACAGGATGGGAGCTAATCCCCTTTACCTACCTCCCTTGTTCTCAAGGAAGTTGAGAAAAGAAGGATGGTCCTTTTTTCCTGGCTCCTAATACACAGGGTACGAGGAAATTTCTGTACTCCTCATGTCCCTCTCTCATCACCCCGACATCTTGCAGACACTGCTGGAAAACCCACTCCAGGTTCCCAGTCCAGACCCGACTCCACCATGTACCACAGATGACAAAGCAGCGGCATGCTACAGGCAGCTTGAAGGGGCTCACGAGAGGTGACCGAGCGCATCTCTTCCCAGTTTCTCAGCTGTCGCTTGAAATGAGCCATGGCGGGAGTATTAACACCATAGCAATTGGTGAACACTAAAGAACAGGGCTTTTTCTTTCTCCCCAGAAAGCTGGTTTCTAAACATTTACCAGCACACCACCATTTTCGAGCGATGAGATATAAACTCTTACCATCCTGAGACAATGTTCTCATCAGTGTGCAAGCGCTTTATGCTGCTATGAAAACTAGGAACATGCCAGATGGATTCATATGCTGCCTTTGGGAGCCCAAACCTTTCAATTGCCTTGCTTTAAGTATTACAGCTGTCATCTTGGAATTTTTCATTTACCAAAAGAACCCTTAATCTACCTATAAAATATGATTCACATAATGAATCCAGGTATTTCACCCAGTGCTAAAATCCAAAAGCAATTAGCCTTTTTGTTTATTTCACGTGGGAGTTAGACTAAAAGCTAAATGAACATGCAAAAAAAGAGCCAGGCATTGGTCCAAATGTCTGAATGATGTACTAATTAAATTGTATAACAACACTGCTATCTTTATACATACACTTTATTACAGGTTGGGGAATCAGCCTGGGCCTTCCAAGTCAGCCTTGGAGAGAGCACTTCTTCAAACTAGAGGAATGGGGTAGGGTAAGCCTTTGTAGGGACGACTCAGCCCCACATCAAAAACAAAAACAAAAACAAAAAACAGATAAGACTTGGAGCGAGATTGAAAATGCTTGGTTAATTTTTCTTTTCTCTCCACTATAATATGATCTTTATCAGGGATAAGAGTCCAAAAGTCTACTTATTTATATATTCACTAAATAAATACCACCAAACTTGGGGGAGACACTGGGGATAATAAGGAAGCAGTAAGACCTGGCCCAGGACTTCTAAAACTCCTCGGACAGCCCCATCCTGGCAGAGATGTGAATGTTCACGAGAAGGATGACCTAGACGTGCACCAGGACTCACAGGTTCCCTCAGCACTGCTTGGGGGGATTACTGAAGGCTCCCCAGAGCAAAGTGGAGTTGAGCAGGTGTCTCTCTTCTCTTTCATCCTATTCCATAGGCTTCTGTGATGAGTTAATGAAATATGTGTTGTCCAAGTCGCTTGTTTCTGCAACTCCTGCTGTTTGCCACAAGGAAAACCTAAACAGAGTAGTAATAGCCTTGCTGGGTAATATGCATTGAAGTTTCCCAGGTGCCTGGTGCTGCCTCAAGAGCTTTTCAAGTCCTGACTCATTAATCCACACAACACTAGGATGAGAACAGGTGAGTGAAGTGCAGCTTTGCAAGTGATGGGGCTGGGATTTGAATCTAGGGATCCTGTGTCCCCCACCATCCATGTGTCTCTGGAATTGCAAAGCTACGCATGAGTACGCCATCCCAGATCCCACTGTTTATCACAGCACCATCTCTGATTGCTTATGTTCTTAAGGAGATTGTCAGCAGAAAGAGGAAGGCACATAAACAAATTATAATATGAGCCTTGGAGTCAGTCTCAAGCCTTTCTCCAGGCCACATTGCTCCCTGGAAAACTTGCCTTTACAATCTCAGCTTCCATGGCTGCCCATCTCGGGTCAAGTCTCCTGAACCCCCTAGAGTTTTCCCTAATCATCAGGCCCTACCTGATCTCCAAATCCATACAGGTTGTTTCTTCTGCCAATACGGTTCCTTCTCCATGACCATTGCACCTCTGTCCCCACCCTGGAACCTTCTCCAGGGTACCATTTAGCATGAGTCATAAGCAAAGTGTAACTGCCTGTTAGTCTCAACCACTGGACCTACAGTTGTTAATCAGGGGAGTTTCAGAATTAGCAAGGCAATTTTTTTTTTTTTGAGAAGTTTTTGCTATAGGGCGCATGCACTCGCCAGACATACAGAGACAGAGAGACAAAAAAAGAGAAATCACTCCCCCAGGGGGTATGGCCACGCCACAATCCCTTCTCCTCCATTCTCCTCTCGGGATCTTGGGCATGCACGCACACGTGCCTGGCGTGAGTTTAAGCCACCGTATCTGGGGCTCGAACCATAGTCAACTACATGGGAGTTCAGCGACATAGCCATTACACTAACTGCTGGTACCGAGCAAGGCAATTTAAAAAAAAAAAAATACTGTTTTCTAAATCCACCCCAGATACCTGATCTAGAACATCTTAACAGTAAACTGTAACATTGGATCATTAAACTGTCCTCAGGGGATTCTGACAGGTACCTCTAATTCAAAGCCTACCAGACTATAAAATGCTCTGAATTCCATACTTTCCCAGGCTGAGGTTGTACATTTGCCTATGGATACATACCAAGCCAAACACATGCCTAACCAGGAATAAGAGTCTGTTGAGTATTTGTTAGCTGACTCAATGAATGAGAGAATTTATTAATTAATTCATAAATCCTCAACTTTTTCATCTGTAGAAATGGTATTCTAACATTCTTCTAGGTTGATTCTTGTGATCCACCTTCAAGAAAGAAAGCAATTAAAGAAGATATTGCAAGAAAGACATTTCTCCTTCTGGCATTTAAGAACCTCCCAACCACCTCCCAGTTGTTACAATGACAACTCCCCGCAATGAGACTCGTGTATAAAGGTAATCCATGTTGGTCACATCACACTCCACACTGTTACATTTCAGGAAAACTAGTGGAGTTTAGTAATGCTCCTCATTGGCCCAAAACTGCTTTAACAAGGTATGCACCTGGAAGATTTGACTTCAAGTCCGCAACGGCTTATAATTGTCTACATTTGTCCTTCCCACTTGGCCACCTACTCTGCAGGAACTCAGCAGCCGCTCACTGAAGGAGAGGCCATCTGCTTTGAGGGTTGACCACTCTCAATAGAGCTCCTCTAAGCTCACCCAGCATTGCAGTTTTGGGAGCCAGCACACCACTTGTAAGGTTCAGCTGTTCTCCCAGAGAAAAAAGAGTCAGCACATTGCCAAGATCTTCTTCCTCATCAGGAAACAGGCCAGGCCTGAGAAGCAGAAGTTTTCTCTCTCTCTGCAGAGCCCTGGCCATCCTGTTCTGGCTGCTCCTATGGCCTCTCTCCACTGGGCAGCCCCTGTGGGAGGCTGGACACACAGGGGACAGGGACTGCCCCGAGAGCTGCACATGCCCTCGGCCATTTAATCTTCACAGCAACATCAGGATGAGGACTAGCTCGTCCCTTAAGGGGAAACCTCACACATGGTCCAGATGAGCCGGCCCCAGGTATCTGAGCCAGTCAGCATAAACCACTGGTTATGGAGCCCAACGGATCAGTCTCAAAGGTATCCACATTTACAGAAAAGGAAAGGCATTTCTCTAAAGGTCCAAGGGCATGGTCCCAGCTACATTTTACCCAACTTGCATCGATAATTAGGACACTTAACATCTTGGGGCCAGCATTTGAAATGGTAGTTAAGGTGTTGGACACTTGTATGCTGACGACAGTTCGAGTTTCAGATCCTGCAGCTTGAAAATTATACCAGGCACATGTGCATGCATGTCTGAAATCCTGAGAGGAGAAGGGGTTGCAGTGTGGCCATCATGGGCGGGGGGGAGGGGGTGATTTCTCACTTTTCCTCTCTTTGTCTCTGTCTCTTTCCAGCAAGCACATGCACCCTGTGGCAAAACAAAACAAAACAACACTTAACATCTCAGACTGAAGCATCTATACTCATATTTTTGAAGACTTTGGTTTTCCCCCATAGCAATGGGTGCTCTAGATTAATTCACAGAAAGCAAATTTGAAATTCCATGCTGAAAGAATTGGCAGAACCAAAGACACTAAAGAGAACCATGATCCAGTCTTCAGACTCTGCCGCCCTGCCTTCAGCTGTACCACTCTCTGCCTCAACACTCACCACCTCACCCAAACCCACCTGCTACTCCTATCCTGCCCTGCAGCCTCTGCTCTGGCAGAATCAGAAGTCCATACTGGGCTGGGCACTAGTTCACCTCTGCTGTCTCCAGCAGAAGAGCCCTTCCCTCTGCCGCAGCTCCCTCCAGCTACAGAAGCACAGAGTTGGGGAAACGAAAATGGAAGGAAGGAACATTTCTTTCTGTTGTTGTTTGCCATAGAGTGTGTGTGCTCACAAGAGAGATACAGAGAGAGTTAGTGAGAGAGAAAGTGAGAAATCACCCCCCAGGGGGCATGGCCACATTGCAATCCCTTCTCCTCCATTTTCCTCCTAGGATTGTGAGTGCACACACACATGTGCACCCAGCATGATTTTCAAGCCACTAAGTTTGGGACTCTCTCTGTGATTGGCCATGTGGGAGTCCAGTGCCTTAACCACCATGCCACTTGCTGGCCCCTGGAAGAAACATTTCCTAAAACTTGGGTGAGGGGGCGGGGGGGAGGAAAACCTACAAATTCTAAAGCCACAGGATTTTTCCAAATCTATTAAAACCATCTTAAATTGTTATAAACTTCATAGTAAACAGGCCTTATAAATCAGTATGCAAATTGGTTACTTGGTAAATTCAGAGAATTTGTCATTTGATGAAATGTGAAAAATGATCTATAAACATTAAAATGATGTCAATAGGGAAAAGTGATTTATACATTAGCTTGATATATAAAATAAATGTAACCTAGAACATTCTATATGAAATGCAGAAATTTTAATTCTAGTCTGAAGAAAATATCTATCTCCTTATTTAATGTTCCTGGGTATCTTTTGTAGGCCAATCCCTATTCTGAGCCAACTAAATAAAGAGCTTTCGATTGTAGGATAATAAATATAATAATTGCTATAGCATGTGAGAAGATTATGAAAACAAAGATAAAGCAAGGAAAATGTATATCAAGACAAGGAAATATGAAATACAGGGGAAAAAAGTCAACTGGATGGACAATTCAGGGAAACTATGTAAAGTCAAGAAAAACATTGAAAACGTTCATTACTTATATTCAAGGAAAAAGTTCATAATTATTGAATGCATTTAAGAAAGATAATTCCCCAAGTAAGCTTACAAAAAAAAAAAAAAAAAAAAAATAAGGGGCCCACAGGGGGGATGGGGATAAAAAGCG
>NW_006209676.1:466760-476666 GCF_000334495.1 Tupaia belangeri chinensis
AGTCGCCGTTCTGAACATCCAAGAAGAATGGGCAGTATTAGGATCTCTTCAAGGGAGATGGATATTCCCATAGAGCAAAGTTAAACTTATTTAAAAAAAAAAATTCCCCAAATAAAATTAAAAAAAAAAAAAAAAAAAAAATTAAGGGGCCAGCAGGTGGCATGGTGATTAAAGTGCTGAAATCCACATGGCTGACCACAATTTGAATCTTAGACCTGGGTGCTTGAAAATTATTACAAATAATAGATAAATAAATAGTTTTTAAAAAAAAAAAAAACAAGTTAGGGGGCTGGCAGGTCAAATGAAAATACATAAATAAATAAAATGGTCAAATGAAAATACATAAATAAATAAAAAATAAAGTGAAATAAAATAATTCTTTAAAAAATAGAACAAATTAATATATTTAGTAAATTCAACATACTGGCCTGCTTCCATAATTTGTGTAATAGAAGAACCCATTCTACAGATTTTTCTCAAATGAATAAATTCTAATCCCAATAATGAACTGATAACTCTACCTCTAGAACAAAATTGCTGGCAACTTCTACAGGTATTTCTCTCCCTGAGAAAAAAAAGGAGGGAGTGAATTCTGCCCTACCCGCACCTGACTGCACTGATGAAACAGCAGCGAGCGTTCCAAGTCATTGCAGAAAACAGAGTGACCACATGGTTCAGGAAGGCGGGTGGTTCTTATGTGCAGCCTGAAATCATGCAGGTTAACACAGGCAGAGAGAAGAGGGAACTGGATGTGAGCTCGCTGAGAGATAGAACTAGAGGAACTAGAGGCTATCTTTCTAATACAAGGCCCACACCAAGCTGTTGTGCAACCTAAGTTGGATGAATGAATGACCACATTCTGCCTTGTGTTAAATAGATGCTAGGGAGTTCTTGCTAGTGATGACAAAGGTGCTCCATGCAGGGGCGAGGAAGAGAGGGGATGGGTGTGTTCCACTCATGGCACAGAGAGAACACTGGGCTGACTGTGGTAGAAGACAGTCCCCTGAAGGTGTCAGAAGACGCTCCCCTGAAGGTGGGGAACAACATTTGGGCAGGTAAGCCTGACCCTACCAGCTGGAAACCATAGATAAAACAGGAAGATGAAAGAGAGGAGTGGTTCTTTACCTGGGAGCTGCAGACCCCTAGAGCAAAGTTTATCAAACTTTGAGTGCAAACAAATCACTTGAGGAATCTCATTGAAATGCACATTCTGATGCAGCAGGTCTAGATTGGGACCTGAGCTGCTGCATTTCTGAAAAGCTCCCAGGTGATGATGTGGAGGCGGCTGGGTCACATGTGGAAGTATAAGCCCCTATGGAATCTTCCACAGGTTTCAAATGTCTACAGACCCCTGAAATCATTCACAAAAAGTATTCCGTACATACATGCATTTTTCTGAAGTGAGAGATCACCTTTCTCATTAGATTCTCATAAGGAATCTCTTATCAGTTGAATTGTTCCCCCCTCCATACACACACACACACACACACACACACACATATACATATATGTACATATGTACACACATATGTGTACACACATATGTTGAAGTCCTAACCCCAATGCCTGTGAATCTGGCCTCATCTGAAAATGAGATCTTTGCACATATAGTCAAATTAGAACGAGGTCATTAGGGCGGGTTCTAACCCGATAGGACTGGTGTCCTCATAAAAAGAGGGAAATTCAGACACGAATGCACAGGGAGAAGGCCATGTGACAGCAGAGGCAAGGACTGATCCCGCTGCAAGTCAGGACATGCCATCTCTGGTGACTGCCTTCAGGGCACTTCCTGTCCTCTGCTGGTGACTGAGCTCTCAGAAACTCACTTCCCCACACTGTAATCAACTTCTCATCTTCTGCCCAGAGAGAAGAGAAGGCAGGAGGAGAATTAGCATTTCCTGAGCAACCAGTGTGTGGTTTCATATACGTCCCACTGTGTTAACCCTCACATGTTCAAAGCGAGGGATCAGTATCACTATGCTGCAGGCCCTTTCTTCGAATTAGCACGCCAAGTCACAAGGCTCCCTAGAAACAGAACGGAGAGTGTAATCCAGTTGAGTCTGCCTCCAAAGCCCCCGCTCTCCCTGCCACTCTACACTGCCTGCCTGTGGCCGAGCTGAAGAGTTTAATCAGGAAAATAAGAGCAGTCAGGCTCAATTCTGTCCTTCCAGAATGTAGTCTTTAAGGCAAATATTTTGATGTCATGTAAACACAAGCACCATCTGTCTGGTACACGCTATCTGTCTGATCCACTTACTCTATCTGATGCAAAAATCACCACCATCAGCTATTCAACAGACAAAACAGCCAGAGCGGTACTTTCGGCGGGTTGTTATGGACACAGTCATAGCTTCAGCTTCTCCACAATAATCCCCAACTCTGAATTTGCAATACCCTAGGGTATTTCCAGCCACTGTAAGGGATTTTGAAAGATTCTTCAAAATTCTCAGAACCAAATTAATGTCAATGGACTTTAAGAAATAAAGAGACTCTACACGAGACTTCCCAGAAGGCAGGGAGAAGGCCGTGTTGTGAACAGCAATGGCAAGACGCCTTGAGTATGAACACAAGGAGAACAGGTCTGGTCCCTGTTTCTTTACTCAGGTGGCCCTTTTCCCAAGAACAGATGAGGATGTCACTCTTGTAAAGAGGAGTGAAGGCATTGATAAAGAATAAGTTTGAAAAACAAAAAAGGCTACAAAGAGTCTGGGTGAAATGTAAAAGAATATGGAGTTATTTATGTGGAGAAACGAAAATTAGAAAACAAGACTATTCATTATCTTCAGGAATGACACCTAAGAGTATTTGTAACCCTGATTGGCTTCCCTTCCCTTTCTTTCCCTGTAGCAGGACACCACTCACTGGTCACAGTGCTCATCAGCCCTGAGCCAGACTGAACCACAGATCTTTGCCAACACAACGCTCTAAGGAAGGACATGAAATCCATTGGCCGTAATCCTGATATACAGCAGGCAACCAATCGGGAGAGTAATATGTGCTTTTGCACTAAAAGGGGCAAACAGGAAGGTAGAGCAAGTATCCTAAACTGTCTCTCTACTCCTTATCTCACCTTGCCTTTAATCCTCTAATCTTCCCCATTAACATTTCTAGACAAATCTATTATTTTTAAAGTGTTCTACATTTGTTTACTTTTATCATTGGGCGTCTACCCACCCACTCACCCTCTCATAAGTATGTGACAACCAAAGAGAGATTTATAAGACTGCAGGTTTGTAAGTCTGAGGATTCACTTTGAATCTACCTCATCTCAGAAAGAGGATACTCACAGCAACTTGTTCGTATGGTTATTATAAATATCAAATGAAATAACATAAAAGACCTTGCACAGTACATGGAATGCTATAGATGTTCAATAAATGTCAGCTTAATCCGAGGAAACAGTGAGCCTGGATATTTTAAGACAATTCTCTGCCATAAAATTGGAAAAGCACCCTGATCTGTTATGAGACAGCTACTTAACATTTTTGAAACCCAGAGTCAACTGGAGCCTCCCTGTCTCTTGAGATTTAAGTAAAATTAGACTGAGCCCCATCCTGCAAAACAATAGCCTTTGGAAGTCAAATTCTTTTCATGGGATTCCAGGGGCTCCTGTCCTCAGGGTCTCCCCTTGTTCCTGGGTTCTGGGGATCTCATACACAGACTCTGATTGGCGCATCTTCAACCCAGATACAAAGCTTATCTCCTTCCTCACCTGCCCCCCAAAAGGGGTGTGTTTGTGTGTGTGTGTGTGTATGTGTATGTGTGTTCCACAAAAAGCTTTTGAGAACAGAGGTGCCTTCTCTCTCCCAGGTTCTCACTTACCTGACACAGCCCCCCAGGAATGTGATTCTGCATTTCCAGCCTCTGTCTGCTGGGAGCCATGGTTCTGCCCATCCTAAAGCCAGCTCCTGCCAGCCATCTTTTCTGTACCACATTTCTGGTCCACAGCAGGCACTCATACCTTTCTAACCCTGACAGCACAACCTCAATACGGCAGTTCAGCCAGCCTGGACTTCTCAGATTTCTTTGGCATTTCTCAAGTATAGACTGAGACGATTAGCACCAAGGCCACTATCTTCCCACATTGCATTCCCATCCACCTCTGATGTGCACAAACCCTCCTTCAAAGCCATGTTCTCCTGAGATGAAGGTGCTGCATTTCAAAAAGAAAAGAAGAAAAAACGGCTTCGACAATATTATCACCTCCACATGCCTTTATTGAACTTTGCCACTGTCCCATCAAGAAATGGAGATGTTCTGCCTCCAGTTAGGCCTTTTTGACTGCCTCAGCCAATAAAATATGGTAGAATTTACCGAATGACTTCTAGGACTGTCATAAAAGACAATATGGCTTCTTCTTCCTCTCCAGGATTTTCAACCTTGGCATAAAGCCAAAAGGGTGTAAGGAAGTCCAGGCTACATGGAGAGGCTATATGTAGGCGTTCCAGCTTACAGACCCAGCCACGAAGCCAATCAACCACCTGCATCAATAGCCAGACTTGTGAGAGTAAAACTTCAGACAATCCCAGCCCCTTTCTTCAAGCATCCCCAAGTGATGCCAAGTAGAGAAGAAAAAAAGCTATCCTTGCCAAGCCCTGGTCTAATTACAGATTCATGAGAAAAATAAATGCTGTCCTTGTTTTAAACCATTCCATTTTACAGTAGTTTGTTTTGCAACATTAAATAATCAGGTTAAGTATGTCCATCAATTGCTAGAGATTATATGAATGTTAATATCCTTATACTAATCCATAGAATACTATACTATAGGTATGGTATACTACACTAATTATCACAAGGGATCTTCAAAAATTTATGGAAAATGCATATTATGAAAACTATGTATCTAGTGGGTTGTCAGAAAAGTCATGACACATTTTTGCATATAAAAGCATAGAAAAATACATCATGACTTTTCCAATGACCCAATATTTCTTTTCTTTTCTTTTTTCTTTTTTCTTTTTTTTGGGGAGAGGTTTCTTGCTATAGGGCGTGTGCACTCGCCAGACAGACCAGACAGACAGAGAGTGACAGAGAGACAGAAAGCGAGAAATCACCCCCCAGGAGGGATGGCCACGCCACAATCCCTTCTCCTCCATTCTCTTCTCGGGATCTTGGGTATGCACGCACACGCGCCCGGCATGAGTTTTAAGCCACCGGATCCAGGACGTGAACCACGGTGGACTATGTGGGAGTCCAGCGACATAGCCATTACTCTAACTGCTGGTCCCCTTTTCTTTTTTGTTTTTTGAGAGATATTTTTACTATAGAGCATGTGCACTCACTGGAGACACAGAAAAGGACAAAGAGACAAAAAAGCAAGAAATCAGTCCCCAGGTGGATGGGTACACCACAATCCCTTCCCCTCCATTCCCTTCTTGGGATGTTGGGCATGCACACATGCACATGCACATGCACTCAGCATGAGTTTCAACCCACTGGGTCCGGGACTCGAACCACAGCCAGCCACATGAGAGTCCAGTACCTCAACCACTAGAGCACCTGCTGGCCCCTCTATTTTTTGCTCCAAAATACACCTGTACTTTAACTCCATTTTTTACAAACTTTTAAGAATCCCCTCATACCTATATGAGTATATAATTAGTTCATATACTATACTAATTTGTATCTAAGAATGTTTCTATACTAATTGGTTCATCACTGACCAGTCCTGAGGGTTAGGCGTCAGCACTCAGGCACAAAAATAGGTCCCAGCCCCAGAAATGCTAGGGTCAGAACTCAGTTTACTTGTTCATTCTTTGACTCATATTCTCTGGGATCAACCCAATCCTCGGTAATTTATTTGACTGGACTAACATACAGGGTATTTGTGCTGAAAAAAAAAATCCATTTTCAATGCTATAAAGATATGCAATGATTGAATATAAAGTTTAAGAAAAAATAAAATAAAATCAGATCTGAGTGGCTCCAATGCCCTCTGTGAGATGTTTGGAAGTTCTGTACCACCTATCTTCTCCACTCCTTTCTGGCTCCCTACCCCCATATTACTGTTTTTCCAAATTAGTTCTGTCAGTGTGTCTTTTCTCTGATTATCATGCACTAGTAGAGAATAAAAGTCAACCTCTTTCTCTGGTATTTGTATAAAAAAAAGTCATTTACACAAATTTGATCTAACAATTAGACATTACTAGATATTTAAGCAACCTAAAGTGATTTATACTACAGAATCAGATACTAAACTTTTTAAATTTCTTTACAAATTCTATTCTTGGGGCCAGCAGATGGCATAGTGGTTACATCATTGGACTCCCACATGACTGACCACAGTTAGAGTCCCGGACCTGGTGACTTGAAAATCACTCCGAGTGTGTGTGTGTGTGTGTGTGTGTGTGTGTGTGTGTGCATGCCCACGATCTCACGAGTAAAATGGAAGAGAAGGGATTGGGGAATACCATCCTTCCTGGGTGGGGGTAGGAGGGCAATTTCTCATTGTCTCCTCATTGAGCGCATATACCCTATGACAAAAACCTCTAAAAAAAATCCTATTCCTTTAGCTGCCCATCATTGCCACCCTACTCTAACCAGAGACCTAAATCTCTCAAGATTTCTCTTTCCCCGTTTCACTCTCAACACGCTCCTCTCCTCACTCCCTTCTTCCCCAACTGCCTCTAAGAGTCCCATGTCCAAACATGGCACTTTTCCTTCAACTGTGTAGATCAGTAGTTCTCCAACTTGACCATGGTGAAAAATCACTTGGAGCATTTGTAAAACGTAAATGCTAAGTCTCACCCCAGATTTTCTCATTTGGTAGGTCTTGGATAGGACCTGACAAGTTCTATTTCTGACAAGTACTTGGGCACTATTGACGCTGCTGGTCTGAGAATCACACTTTGAGAACCATGGATAGAGATTATACAACCCTCCAACTTTATTTTCAGACTTGTCCCAGGTCTACCTCTGCTCATCAGCTGATCAGAAAAATGCATCCATCCGTCCAGTTAGCTGCCCACAGGATGCTTGCTAGTATCCCAATCACTTTCACTGCAGAAGTCAGTTACATTTTAACTACACTCATTTCTTTCTCCACCTCATTTGGAAGCAATGTAAGTTAGTCAGATGGTTCAGAGCTGTCTCTACCGATCATTAGTTGTTGGGCCTCGGACCATAGTATTCAATGTTTGTGAATCGAGCTTCCTCATCTGTAAAACTGTAGATGACAATGCTTATACCTTAGGTTGTATGAAGAAATTATAGGATGAATGGAGGTCATGCATATAAAATCTTAACCAGTTTCCAGGAATAAAACAATGATTTCCGTAAGTTAGGTTATTTATTTGTTCCACAAACCTTCACCAAGTGTTTCAGGCACCCTGCTGGGCACTGAGATGAAAGAACCTGAGACTCCCGTAGGAAGCCACATGGCAGGAGAAGGGAGGGACGGTAAACAACCAGGCTGGCAGGTTCACGCCACAGATGAGTTCTTGAAGTTCTCTCATAATTCAAGACTAATTCCTCTGAGAAATAAACGTAAACTGGAGAATGCATTCCACAGGCACATAAATCCACCAACATTGTAGAATAATGCGCTCTAATGCTGCCTTTTATTTTCTTAGCATTAGCTCTAATATTTTGCAGAAGGCTTGTTCTTACATTAATAGCATATCATGGCAGTTGCTGGGGCTTCCTTAGAGTCTTTTATCACCTCTAACTTCCACTCCGAAGTTATTGATTTTTCTGGTGTGTTTTTCATTACTTGCACAAACCATCATCTAATGAATGCTTGGGTGACTTTGTTCAATTATAATAAGTGAGTGTTAAAATAACTGGCCAACAGCCACCCAAAATCACTCATGGAAGTTCTGGGACCTTTTTTTAAAAAAGAGAAAGAAAAGAAAAATGCCAACATCCACAGAGATCCACAGCTGAAATGGTGCCGCCATGTGGCAGCAGCAGAAACACATTCCCCAATGCTCTGGGTCCTCCAGGCTGTGACGAATTATTGGGATGTTGGTTGTTATTACTCTTCATTGCAGGAGAGTTGCCTAACTTTACATTTTGTGCATAGAGAGAAAATTAGTGTTTTTATGTTGCACTTCAAATCCAGCACTGACGCCCATGGAATATATGCTGCACAGAACACAACGTCCTGATAGAGATGGTCGGAGATGCTGAGACTGAGAAGAGAGACCGGCCCTGGTGTGATCTGCTGCCAGATGGGCAATCCCATCCTCCATGCTGCAAATGCTCCTTCCCTTCTGGGTGGGCTGTCTCTGGTAGCTCTCATAATGTCACCTCTTCTCTGCCAAAATAAAAGCAGTAATTCCAGGAGGTAGATTTTGTCATGGATTATATTCTGGGGCCCACATCTAGCTTCTAATGACTAAGACCGTTCATCCTACCGGAATCCACAGAAATTTGAAAGAAATGGATACCTTTTCAAATACTTAAATCAACTATAATAAAAGTATTAAAAGTAGTTGCCCTTTTGGGGTTTAGATATAGCCAACCTGACTCGCTTTTTAATTTTTTTATTTTATTTTTTTATTTTTTAGAGAGGTTTTTGCTATAGAGCACATGCGCTCGCCAGAAAGACAGAGAGAGACAGAGAGACAGAAAGTGAGAAATCACCCCCAGAGGGGATGGCCATGCCGCAATCCCTTCTCTTCCATTCTTCTCTCGGGATCTTGGGCACGCACGCACACGCGCCTGGTGTGAGTTTAAGCTACTGGGTCCAGGACTCAAACCATGGTTGACTACATGGCAGTCCAGTGACATAGCCATTATGCTAACTGCTGGTCCCTCACTTTTTTATTTTTTTAAGTTTGTTTTATTCATGATAGAAAGTGCATGTACATGCATGGATAAGAGAAAGAGAGAGAGAAGAGAACACTTTCCATAGGGTCTCATCACACCACGATCCCCTTTCTCAAGCTCACCAGCTCCTCAGGGTCTCAGGCATGTGCATGTATGCACACAGAGTATTCCGGGTCAACCAGGCCTGGGATCTGGACTTGCAGTCAGCCCTGTGTCTTCCAGCACTGCAGTTCAGTGTGCTACCAACTGTGCCTCTGAGGCTGGGCAAACTTGCCTTTAAAAAGAGAATGGAATGTTGGGACCAGCAATTACCGTAATGGCTATGTCACTGGACTCCTGTGTATTCTACTGCGGTTCAAGTCTCAGACCCGGTGACTTAAACTCACGCTAGGCACGTGTGCGTGCGTACCCAAGATCCTGAGAGGAGAATGGACAAGAAGATTGCACCGTGGCCATCCCCCCTGGGGGATGATTTCTCCCTCTCTGTCTCTCTGACTCTGTCTTTCTGGCGCGTGCAGGCACCCTATGGCAAAAACAAACAAACAAAAACTCTCAAAAAATATAAGCTCTGGCAGTTATATTCTGTGAGGTTTATAATTAAAAAAAAAAAAGTAAAGAAAAGAGAGAGAGAGAGAGAGAGAATGATATGTTCAGGTGTATTCCAAATGGAGGCTTAGAATTAGATCCAGGATACTTGTTAACTACTTAGTAACTAAAATTACAATAAGTCAGGGCTCTAGAAGTTCCATTTTACAGAAGTTAGCATCTACTTTCCCACTGATATTTTATACTTTTCTTTAGCATCATTTCAAATAGAAAGGAAATGCTTTCTTACACTATGCAACCCAACAAGTTGTAGGGGGAAAAAAGATACTTTCTAAGAGCCCTTACTGGAGAGATGTATAGTATGGGTGATCCCTGAGACCCCAGACTTTGAAGAATAACTGACATCCAATTAAGGAAATCCAAAGTAGTTGCCCTTTTGGGGTTTAGATATAGCCAACCTGACTCGCTTTTTAATTTTTTTATTTTATTTTTTTCTTTTTTAGAGAGGTTTTTGCTATAGAGCACATGCGCTCGCCAGAAAGACAGAGAGAGACAGAGAGACAGAAAGTGAGAAATCACCCCCAG
>NW_006209676.1:476759-494040 GCF_000334495.1 Tupaia belangeri chinensis
GGACTCAAACCATGGTTGACTACATGGCAGTCCAGTGACATAGCCATTATGCTAACTGCTGGTCCCTCACTTTTTTATTTTTTTAAGTTTGTTTTATTCATGATAGAAAGTGCATGTACATGCATGGATAAGAGAAAGAGAGAGAGAAGAGAACACTTTCCATAGGGTCTCATCACACCACGATCCCCTTTCTCAAGCTCACCAGCTCCTCAGGGTCTCAGGCATGTGCATGTATGCACACAGAGTATTCCGGGTCAACCAGGCCTGGGATCTGGACTTGCAGTCAGCCCTGTGTCTTCCAGCACTGCAGTTCAGTGTGCTACCAACTGTGCCTCTGAGGCTGGGCAAACTTGCCTTTAAAAAGAGAATGGAATGTTGGGACCAGCAATTACCGTAATGGCTATGTCACTGGACTCCTGTGTATTCTACTGCGGTTCAAGTCTCAGACCCGGTGACTTAAACTCACGCTAGGCACGTGTGCGTGCGTACCCAAGATCCTGAGAGGAGAATGGACAAGAAGATTGCACCGTGGCCATCCCCCCTGGGGGATGATTTCTCCCTCTCTGTCTCTCTGACTCTGTCTTTCTGGCGCGTGCAGGCACCCTATGGCAAAAACAAACAAACAAAAACTCTCAAAAAATATAAGCTCTGGCAGTTATATTCTGTGAGGTTTATAATTAAAAAAAAAAAAGTAAAGAAAAGAGAGAGAGAGAGAGAGAGAATGATATGTTCAGGTGTATTCCAAATGGAGGCTTAGAATTAGATCCAGGATACTTGTTAACTACTTAGTAACTAAAATTACAATAAGTCAGGGCTCTAGAAGTTCCATTTTACAGAAGTTAGCATCTGCTTTCCCACTGATATTTTATACTTTTCTTTAGCATCATTTCAAATAGAAAGGAAATGCTTTCTTACACTATGCAACCCAACAAGTTGTAGGGGGAAAAAAGATACTTTCTAAGAGCCCTTACTGGAGAGATGTATAGTATGGGTGATCCCTGAGACCCCAGACTTTGAAGAATAACTGACATCCAATTAAGGAAATCCAACAAAAGTAAAATTATTGCTCTATTAATCTGTGGCTTGTTCTCTTTGCATCTTCCCCTCCTCGATCCACCAAGAAGGCCAAGTTTTCGTGTTGTCTTCTCTCAGGAGTGTTTGTGTTACAGGGCAGAAAGCTGAAGTCTACAGAAAAAGTTCTCCTGAGTTCTGTTCTGAAAGCAAAAACCCCTTGAAGAGATTAGATTAGCTTCCCCAAGGGTGAGGGGAAGTTGCTGCCATTAAGGAAAGAGCCAGAATACCCACTGGATGTGGGTGCAGGGACTAGATGCTCCCTGGAGCACTTTCTCCAAAAATCACACCTTCTTAAGTAGGCGAGGTGTTTCAGGATAATATGTCAGCATGGGAGCTGTTGATAAAGTGAGGAAAAGATGCTGCGTTAAGCACATGAAGTATGCCATGAAAACATCAAGGATCAGGCCACCAGACTCAGGGAGAAAGCAGACTCAGACAGGAGCCTTTCTGGTTTGTAAGCTTACGCTCCTCCAAAGACTTCAGGGATAGAGAACTCCACTGGACACCGAAGTGTGGCTGAGAGTCTCAGCCCAGATGCCCCACCCCTGATGGTAAAACCTTAAAGCCTAGCCCTGTCTCCAGGCACAGATGAAACGGGTTGGTTAAGACTGAGTTGTTTCTGCATGGAGGGCTCTCAGTCAAGTATGGTCTAAAAGTAGCCAAGACATCCACCTTCAGAGAACTACAAAGGCTTGGACCACAAGCATCTTAGTAGCAAACAGGGCACTGAAGAGCAAAGATCCTCCTCCTATATTGGGGACTGGGCAATATTGTCTAAATGCTGGATGTCTGGCAGAATTGCCTGTGTAGTTAAGTATCTCCTTATGAGGCATCACACCTGACTAATCCAGGCTATCCTTTGTAAGAGGGATTGAGGCCCTTTCTAGACAATCTGAGAATACCAATAGGGCAAGTCTAGTACCCTAAACACAAGGTCAAAGGCAAGTGTGGTTTATAACTGTCAGATATATCAAGTACTAGTAATGGACTATGTACCCCTAGGAGGATCTAAACTGTATTAATGAGGATTAATTACAGAATAATTGATGGTTACTCTTAGAGCATTTCCAGGGGCCTATGATGTACTAAGAGCCATGCAAATATTGATCTTTAAAAGTATTTTTTAAATATATCATCCTTGCCCTAAAGGACCTCACAATCTGGTCAGAGAAGTCAGATGAAAGTTCAACAGAATCTAGAAAATGTGTTATAGAGACATATATAGAGATATTTCCATGGGAGTCTTTTTAGGAGTGAAATGGCCACAGATGGTTCAATTAGGTTTTGGGGGGACTAATAGGAAGTTTGGGAGCTATACTCAATAATGAAAGAAACATACTTTTCTTGCTTGTTTTACTTCAGACTTCTAAAAGTTTCTCAATAAAACAGGATATTTTCCCCTAGATTAAGAATTCATAGGGACCAACAGGTGGCAAAGTGGTTAAGGCCCTGGACACGCCCACATGGCCTATCATGGTTCAAGTTCAAGTCCCAGACCTGGTGGCTATCATGGTTCAAGTTCGAGTCCCGGACCCAGTGGCTTACTTTCTCTCTTTCTCTTCTTTCTCTCTCTCTCTCTCTCTCATCAAATTAGAATAAATTAATGAATAAATTAGGAAAAAAAGAGTTCATGGATCTTGGAATGGATTTTAAGGAGTCAGTGAAATAGAGGAGAAATTTGTCATATTTGAGCTCTTTCTAAATAGTTTTAAAATTACCTCTGTGAAAGATATGAATTTTTTTGTCAAATTTTGTTTTCAAGGAATTGTTTCACACCATTCAAGTAGAAATTGACATGGGATATTACCTATATCACCAGGTTGTAGTTATCATTCCAAAGTGATGTTCTTCAATTTATTTTCTTAGAAATAACCTGCCATTATAATGATGGCCTCCAATCTTTAGCATATTGACTAACTTGGGTCGGAAAACAGCAAGGAAAATAGATGAGAAGAAATGTTGTTTTCTTTGATTTTATCTTACACAAGTTGTACACCAAAAACATGGTTGCTCTTGTCTAGAAAGTTTCTTGCCTGAGAAAAGCATAAAAAACTCCCAAAATCTGGGACCAGCAGATGCCGTAATGGCTATGTCACTGGACTCCCATGCAGTGGACCATGGTTTGAGTCCCAGATTCAGTGGCACACACTCACACTGGGCTTGTGTGTGTGCGTGCCCAAGATCCCGAGAGGAGAATGGAGGAGAAGAGATTGTGGTGTGGCCATCCCCCTTGGGGGAGGGGGTGATTTCTCGCTTTCTATCTCTCTCTGTCTTTCTGGCAAGTGCACATGCCCTATAGCAAAAACCTCTCAAAAAAGAAAAAAAAACTCACAGAATCAAATGAATAACTGGCATCTGTCCATTGTAGAATGCCTCAATCAGAACGGGTAATTTGCATGAGAGGATAGCCCCACTTGAAAAACCAGGATTTTACCAAAACTAGAGAAATTTACACAAACTCAACAGCTGGCATTAGAGTGTCCTCCAACAATGCTCACTGCATAGCCAAGCAAAAGCCTTGGGACTGCACAGTCTGGAGCTACGTGCCCTGAAGAAGTGAAGTGCATTTTGTAGTCTGAGAGGAGAACACACCGAATTGGTGCCTCTGTCAGGACACATTACTCAATCCAGAGTCACTGGCTTTGCTCCAGTTTACAGATGGGCTCTGAGATACTGGAGCCAGATGGGTTTCCTTCAGCATGCCACTGCATGAAGGTGCCGAGAGTTCTCAGTGTAGCCAGTTGCCCATTTGGTGAGCCCCCTTCGGAAGCATCAGATACTTCAAACACCTTCATGATAATGAACATTTCTTTACCAACCAAAGAAAAATGTTTAAAAGGAAAATGTTGATGCCATGAGCACAAGAGGAGCACATGGCTGCTCCACAAAGCCTCCTGCTTTAACGTTTTGTTGAAGAAACCACGCATCACACTGGCTTTTCTAAACCCATGTGACGTGAATAATAATTCTACAATGAGTCATGTCCACTTCAACGTAACAGAGCCAACATCTGGAATCACCCTTATCAATAGGATTTGTCAAAAAAAGAAAAGAGCCGAAGCTCTCTGGCTTTCTAAACTGTAAGTCTGAAGCGACTATTAACTTCAGGCAGAAAGCTTTAACTCTCTTAAGTGACTAGCAAAGCCCCTGCTCAGACTAACCTGATGAAAGGGAGAGTTCATTCATGACTTGAGTGACATTTTTCGCCATCTGAACGAGCATAACTCTTGTTTCAAGGTCCAGTAGATCTTAATGCTGCTAAAAACTTGTTTCAAGGTCCAGCATTTTTGATGCTGCTGAAAACTTGACCTGTTTTCTGACCAGGTTACCATTGCACAAGAGGTGTTCAGAAGAAGGCAGATGTGTGCTGTTATCCTTGTTGGAGAAAGGGCATCCAGAGGACAGAGCCAAGAGTGAAAAGGTTTTGCTGGCTGCTGTGCAGTTGCAAGTAAGCAGAGAAACCCTTGGAGACGTCCTCTGTAGGATTCCCTCAAAACTGCGACGCATGATCCTGATTCTTGCCCTCATGACAAAAACAACATTCACGATCCAAAATGAAGAAAGCTGACTTCATGGAATTGAAAACAAAGGAAAAAAAATGTCGTACGAAGTCAATTCAAAGTGATTTAGAAAATTCTGGTGTTCTTTTCATAAGCCTACTCTCATCTACCAGAGTAACCCATGAAAACTTAACTCTTTTGTGAGCAAATACAGTCGAAAGTTAAAATTTAATATACTTGTTACCAAAAAGAAAAGTTTAAACAGACAAGATGTGAAAGATATTTGCATTATTGTGTCAAAAAAAAGCTCTCTATAGGGACCAGCAGTTGGCATAATGGCTATGTCGCTGGACTCCCACGTAGTCAACCACAGCTTGAGTCCTGGACCCGGCAGCTTGAACTCATGCCAGGCGTGTGTGCGTGTGTGGCCAAGATCCCGAGAGGAGAATGGAGGAGAAGGGATTGCAGAGTGGTCATCCCCCCCTGGGGGGTGATTTCTCGTTTTCTGTCTCTCTGTCTCTCTCTGTCTTTCTGGCATCTCACACGCCCTATAGCAAAAACCTCTCCCCCCCAAAAAAGGCCTCTATAATTTCAACCTCTGTTCTAACCAGACAACGAAAATCTTCTTATGAAAGTTACTTTTTAACTAAATAGCATTTTATTTTTATTTATGCATTTTGATTCAGTAAGGTTTTTCAGGAAGTGACTATTAATTTTTGCATGCATAATGAGATTAAGAGGATTATGAGTCCTTTAAAGTATTGTTTAAACATTTTATGTGAAAGATATGTTTGCAATGCAGCAAAATAAATTGTATGCAGAAAATGTGTGTAATGTATTTATGTGTGTTTTTCTGGAGAAGGCATCTATAACTTTACCAGGTTCTTAAAAACGACCCACCCATTCGTTCGCACCCCTAAAAAGGATTAAGAATCACTGACCTAGTTAAATGTGTATTTTCTGAAGGGCTCTGAACTTGCAAAAGGAACTGCCCAAATCTGTATTTGGTTTGTAACAATCATTTGTAACAGTAAAGTGAACTTTTTTTCCCCAACAACCTGTTGACCTAGGTTTAAATGAAGTGTTTCGTGGTTTTATTTTCCTCATGGTCCTCAAAGCCTATGTCTATATCTCTGAAGTACAAGATAGTATTAACAGTCTTAACTGTAAAATACTTATTAGGGGAGCTTACTATAGCAAAATTTACTTTAAAATAACTAGTCTTAAAGAGAGTCATAATGTACTGCCTTTCGGTTCTCCAGCACACTGAGTTGAATAAGGAAGAATAAAGGCTCAAAGAAAATAAAGACAGAGGAAGTCAAACTTAGAGAAGACATCATTTCAGACAGTTTTCCAAGGGCCCCAATGCATGTGCACCTAAACTAGAGGCCTGCTATCAATTTGTTCATGGGGGCAGGCGTTTGTCTGAGCATGTGAAATGGGCAAACAGCAGTGGTTTATTTTTTTTCCAGCCAAATGCATATCTTTTAAAGTAGAGAGTCAGCCCTGGTGATGCTAATGGAGTGGAACATAAATATTGGCAAGCAAGTTGTCAAATAGAGGTTTTTAAAGGTTGGAATTTTTCAAGGAAAATGTTAACTGCACTTAAAGGGCCAAAATGGTCTTAACCTGATCTCAGAATCTGGAATTTTCACTTGAAGTTCTAAATACCTAGGACTCATCTGCTAAATTTAGACTGCCCAGCACCGCAACTGGCATTTTGGAACATTTGGTCCATAACGATAAATCACCACACTTGCTGAATACAGGGTTAGAGGAGAACTTTCAAACATAGCCAATTAATGCATCAGCCTCTCTAGCAGCCTGGGAGCAGAGGCGAGGGTGCAGACTGATAACGAACTGCTTTCCACATTTCAAACAGTAAGAGCACTGGCCCTACCCAGAGCTCCCGCCCTTAACCCCCGCCCACACACCCAGAGCATCCTTCTTGCTTCTCAAGACGATACCCAGCCCAGAAACTAGCTCAGAATCGACCTTCCCGACCTTTTCTTCCTCAACCCTCCATGACCACATCGATCTCTGCTTTCTCTAAATTCCTTCGCATCTTTCCCCCTCAGTCCTGTTCACCTGCAAGCCCACGTTGCCACCCTTCCTATAAGAACAGCTAACACTCGCTGGAATTTTGACTCTGTGCTAGGCACTATACTAAATGCTTTATAGAAGCAAATTCCATGAATCCTCATGACAACTCTAAGGTGTAGTTTTTAATATTATTCACAGAAGAAAAATGCCCATATGAGAAAACTGAGGCTTAGAGAAATAAAGTAACATTTCCAAGGTCCACAACTAATAAATAGTGGGCCAGCCATTTGACCAAGTTGTCTGGATATTTGAACCAGACAACTTGGTTCGCTCGCTCTCTCTCTTTTTTAGAGAGATTTTTTTTTTGCTATAGAATGAGTATACTTTCTGGAGCAAGAGAGAGAGAAAGCAAGAAATCACCCCCTAGGACAGTGACCACACCAGAATCCCTTCTCCTCCATTCTCTCAGGATTTGGGGCATGCACACACGTGTGCCTGGTGTGAGTTTCAAATCACCATGTCCAGGACTCAAACCACAGTCAACTACATGGGAGTCTAGCAACTTAACCATCACACCATCTGCTGGTCCCTACCAGCTCTCTTTTTTAAAATTTATTTTTATTATTATTCATACATTAAATTACTATACATCATTTAGATTGTAAAGAGACTTTACCCAGCATGATATACACCTCAGTCCGGCCCAGTTGAGAATACTATACATGTCCTCATCAACAGGTAATAAACTATATCTGTGTCCTACAAATGCCTTACATCTCTATTTTTTTCCCCAAATTTCCTTTCCTACACTCTTCCCCTCTCCCTCTCTACTCTCCTAATAGCAAAATGTGGAACCCTTGGTGTCTGATGTGCACCTACATCTTCCCAGCCAGATTTTAAGCCCTTTAGAGCACCTGTATAAAACATTTCCTTCATGTGACTCCCAGAGCTGGCATTGTGCTATACCCGTAATCAATCGGTACTTATTGAGAGAGTAAATGAATTAATAAGAGAATAAAAATCAATACACCAACTGCAAAACCTAAGAAAAATTAATTGATTTGGACATCCGAACAGCATGCAGAATTTGGCAGCAGGAAGCAGATAACCTGCTGAGTTGCTGTCCTCATACTTAGCCCAGAGCTGGGAATAGGTCTCTCTGAACAGCCATGATGTCCTTCAGCTTTGTCCCTGACCCTCAAATTTCAACCCCCAAGTTATCCTGTCTTTCAGAATCTACAAGTTTCATTAGGAGGGGGAAACAGCACAGGAGTTTCCCAGCACCAAGGCCAATTCTTCCCTAGGCCCAGCACTGCTCATGTGCACACACTCTCACATACACACACAGAGAATGGTTCCTGTGGGTTCATTTCAATAAGTTTTGTTAAGTACCCGGTGTAGAGATTCGTAAACTTGACTGCACACTGTGATCCTTTGTGGGATTTGAAAAGCTGCCAAGGTCTGGGCCTCATCCTAAACCAGTCGAATCAGAACCCAGGCACTGAGATGTATTAAAAGCCACCCACCTGATTCTAGTATGCAAATTAAGGGGGGGCACACACACCACCAAAATCCATGCCGAGTACTGTGTACCAAGACCTGGGCACAGAGACATGGTTTAGAAAAGAGAACTTTGCAGATAGAAGAGTTGCAAAGAAAATGTAATAAATGCAACATGAAAAAGCAATTGTAAAGCCACTAGTGGTGAGATGCACCTTTGGTCCCAGCTATTTGAAAAGCTAAGACAGGCGATTTGAGATATAGCAAGACTGTCTAAAACATCACATGCACACACACACACACACACACACACACACACACACACACCAGAGAAAATAATGTCATTACAAGTCCACCATGAAGTGTTCAAACAGCAGTAGCCAGGGTGCACCATGGAGGCTCAGAGGAGAGGTGTCTACTCTAATTGAATACCCTTAGGAGCCAGGAGTAGAGAATAAGGATGAAGCAAAAGGTTAGAGCTTTGTAACCTCTGATGACCACACTGCACACTCCTAAATGTCCCTGATCCTCGGCAGCCCCTGAATCCCTCTGAATCCATTTGAGCCTCATAAACAGAATGGAAATACCAATGATCAAGTATTGGTCCTTGAGCTTTAACATCAGAACTTAAACTTTTTGTAACATTTAATCAACATTCAATAGAGATTAAAATATGATTAGGCCGAAATCTACTTATCTGTAAAACAAGAATAATAACCTAAACTTGCCAGTGATTATGAAGGTCTGTGTATTCATGCAACAGATATTTTTTGAGCACCTACTATGTTCCAGACCTGGAATTGAGTACAGAGACACAATGACAAACAATAAGACTTAGACCCTGTTCTAGGTCTCATAATCTAGGAAAGGAGATGGACAGTGAAGAAATAGCCATGCAGCCAGTGTGTAATTACCCACAGAGATGAATCCCATGATGAAAATAAATATCTCTAAGTGTCATGAGATTACATAAGAGGAGAATCTGGCTTAGTGTTCTCCCAAGGAAGGGATCCCTGAAAAATTAAACCTTAGACTGAAGTCTAAAATATGTCTAAGAACAAACTAGATGAAGAAAGAGGCAAAAGAAGCCAGTCAAGAAGGAAGAAGGCCCAGTGGCACAAGTGCACCAGTGCACAGAGTATTGAAAGCAAGCCTGTCGTGCTGGAGTACAGAGAATGAGAGGGAGAGTGTGCAACACAGACCAGAAAGAGAGTCAGGGCCCTGCTGACCACATACTTACCCCTGAGATGAGGAGCAGGGGAGGGCCCTGGGAAGCATTCAGTCTGTGGCATAATCACGTGTGCATTTAAGGAGCTCCTGGCCACTGTGTGGAGAATGAAGAGCCAGAGTGGATATAGATGAACCAGTTAGGTTGTTAGAAGTCAAGAACACATGTGACTGACATTGGTCTCAAAAGCAGAATTTGGGGACTAGCAGTTGGTGTAATGGTTACATCACTGGACTCCCACATGGCTGACTATGGTTCGAATCCTGGACCCGGCAGCTTGAAACTCACGCTGGGCACGTGTGCATGTGTGCCCAAAATCCCAAGAAGAGAATGGAGAAGGTCTTGCAGTGTGGCCAACCCGCCTGGGGGGGATTTCTTGCTTTCTGTCTCTATGTCTTTGTCTCTCAGGTGAGCGCATACACCTTATAGCAAAAATCTGTCTTAAAATAATAAAACAAAAGCAGAATTTGAAGCCATAGATTGAGAAGCGGACTGAATTAGAAATAATGTGGCCAGCGAATGGTTGCCATTTACTTAACGGTATATATTCAGGTATGTAGAAATGAGGCTACTATTTGGGAAGGTTTGAGTAAATAGACCTCTTTTGACATTTTACACTAGATCAGCAGTGTCAGTGTCACCGCCCCGAGATACCACTTTGAGCAAGGCCATCCATCAGTGCAGTAAGGCTGGGCCAAGATCCCCAGAGGCCCCTCCAAAGTGCCCTGGTGCGTAGCAGGGGGGAGCCACACAGCCACAGCTCTCATCTAGGCGTAGCTGCAAGATGCTGCCCTGGAGCCTGAGTGGTAGGACTTTGCCTCTCTGTGGCTGTACTTGCAATTCAAACCTACTAAGGAATAACAAGAAACCCTACACTTGAAAAGTCTTGAGTACTCCTGGCTGAAGGAG
This sequence comes from Tupaia belangeri chinensis, assembly GCF_000334495.1. Lineage (NCBI taxonomy): Eukaryota > Metazoa > Chordata > Mammalia > Scandentia > Tupaiidae > Tupaia > Tupaia belangeri. Next base: position 487,014 of record NW_006209676.1, read on the forward strand.
ATGAGAAAGTCAAAGGCTATCCTTGCCCCAGAGGGATTTTGGTTAAAGAGCTAATTAACCAGGGTTCCTAAGTACATAATCCAGGCAAGCCGCATGTGACTGTGTCCCAAATGGGGAAACCAGGAACCCTTATAAACTGTCCTGTTATTTTATAATGAACTTTCACTTCTTGGGAGGGTGATTCCACAAGGTTGTGGATTGAGGCACCCACACCCTATGGGGCTTCGTTGCTCAGGAGTTGTCAGCAGAGGAAGACAGAGAGCCCAAAGGCTCCTGATACAGTCACCATGGCAACCAACCCAGATCCAGTCCATTTTATTCACAGACAAAAAAAACCCCAGTTTAGTGAACACTGTAGGGAAGTAGGAGCAGCTTAGATTAACCAGGCTATCTGCTGGCCCCGAGCAATCTTCAGGATAAGACCTTGCATTAGGCAAAGGTCTTCACTGTGACAAAGCAGAGGATTTGTTAAGCTCTTTGGATCTCACTGGGCCCATTTAACTTCTAGTGTCGGATAAAAAATTACTCTCCTCCAGGCAGGAGGCCTGAAGTTTCACACGAACTCAGTTTGAAGTGGTAAACGGTCACACCATGACCAGCGATTGTCCAGCATCACTCTCTGCCTCCTCCCCTGAGAAGTCAGGAGCCTATACAATCAGCACCTCTGATCTCTGACTTAGCAGTATGAAAGTGGGTCTCATTTCATGAGTGGCAACAGGGATCTCACTTTATGAGTGGAATTGGCTAGAGTGCTAACATATAATTCATACGTATGGTTCTCCTTCCCTGGGATAATGGGAACCATGTCTCTGAGTACTGAACTAGGAGAAGCAGCAAGAGACGCTTCAAGTAAACATGCAATTTGTTCATTTGCTTTATTATGTTTATTGAAAACTTACTCTGTGCCATGGAACGACAGAGATAACTAAACCAGAGACACCGCTCGTAATTCAATGAGAGAGAATTTGATTAAAAATTAAGATGTAAACATGTTATAATTGGCTCATTAAGAAAATGAAGTCCTTTTTTTGAGAGAGAGAGAGAGATTTTTGTTAGAGAGCACATGTGCTCACCAGAAAGAGACAGAGAGACAGAAAGTGAAAAATCACCCCCCAGAGGGGTTGGCCACACCACAATCATTTCTCCTCCATTCTCTTCTCAGGATCTTGGGTGTGCACACACATGCGCCCGGCATGAGTTTAAGCCACCAGGTCCAGGACTTGAACTGTGGTTGGCTACATGGGAGTCCAGTGACGTAGCCCTTACACCAACTGCTGGTCCCAACAAGATGAAATCTTGTTCTTGCAACATACCAAACAGAATGTTGGTATTCCAGGACAGATGGTCCCCTACTATACTGACAAAAAGAGTCCTGCATTTTGAGTGCATGCTTCCCTGTCACTGTGGGTGTGATGCCAGAGAAGTTATGGACCAGACAGGGAAGTGGCAGGCAACACTTCCACTCACATCCACTGGAGAGAATTGAATCACATGGCCATACCTACCCACCGGAATCTGGGAAGTGTAGTGCACTTGGGTGTCCATATGCTTCCCCACACTTCTATTGCCAAGGAAGAGAGGGGAACAGAAGGTAGAAGAAAACTGTCTACCCCAACCATAACAAAGTAACATACAAGGTTTTCTAGAAACACAGTGGAGTAACTAGGAAATACCTATCACAATGAAAAATATTCCAAATATCTATTAAATAGATATTTAACTTAACTTCTAATTCAATGAATACTAATTATAGCAACAATGAAGTATAATTTCCCCCTATTAAATTGCCAAAGATAAATAGAAAAACAATAATAATGGTTATTGTTGGCAAAGGTCCAAAAGAAAGAGGCATTCACTCACAACTGCAGAACGTACCAATTATATCATCTTTCTGGAGGACAATTTGTCAGTATGCATGGAGCAGATTTTTATAAGCCATAACAATATGAGAAATCAGCTATATAATAATGTAACTTTTAAAATGTATTTATATTTTAATCTAGCTTCTGGGCCTTAGTACACTCAGTTTGGGGAAATTACACCTGTCAATTCCTAGTACTTCTAATTTAAAACTCAACTCTTTGAGGAGAAAATTCATCAAATTCAAGGTTCCCCTCTGTAGGTGGGCTCTATACATTGGAAAAAAATTCTCCCCTGGGGCCCCCAGAAATAAAACAGAACTGCCAATAACCTGACTTTAGACTTCTGAAGTCCAGAACACTAAAAGAACAAACATGTGCTGTTTTAATCTACTAAGTTTGTAGTAATTTGTTACAGCAGCATTAGGGAAGTGAAACATATTTGGGTGCTTGGAAATGGAGTGCTGCTGTAACAAATACACACAAGTGTGGAAGTGGCTTTAGGGTTGAGGAATGGACAGAAAATGGAAAATACTTAAGGAGTGTGATAGAAACTGCCAAGATTTCCTTGAAGAAATTGACAGTAGAAATTTGGATTATAAGAACTCTACCAGCAAAGATTAACAAAAAAGTAAGGAGCTTGGTAGAAAAAAAATCTATATTGGGTCTGGCAGGTGGCTTGGTGGTTAAGGGTACTGGACTCCCACATGGCCAACTGCTGTTCGAGTCCCGGACCTGGAGGCTTACTTTCTCTCTCTCTCTCTCTCTCTCTCTGTCTCTCTCTCTCTCTCTCTCCTCTGGGGTCATATTGAAATAAATAAATTAATTTATTTTATTTTATCTATATTTAATACAAATATTAGAGAATACCTAAATCATTATTAACAGTCTGTTGGTAGAAATATTAATTCTAAAGGTGCAACTGATGAGGTCTCACAACAAAATGCGCATCTTATTAGAAACTGGAGAGAAGGGAATTCTCATTAGATGGTGACTCAAAGTTTAGCTAAATCCTTCCAATGGTTATATAGGAAGCAAAACTTGTAAGTAACAAACTTGGATGTTTAGTTGAGAGATCTAAAACGTATTGAAAGTGTAGCCTTGTTTACTATTGTTTCTTATACTAAAGTATGAGAAGAAAAAGAAGAATTGAGGGAAGAACTGTTTAGAAAAGGGAACCAGGAGGGGATCAGCAGATAGCATAATGGTTATGTCACTGGACTCCCACACGGCTGACTATGGTTTGAGTCCCGGATCTAGCAGCTTGAAACTCACATCAGACACATGCATGTGTCTGTCCAAAATCCTGAGAGGAGAATGGAGGAGAAGAAGGGATTGTAGTGTGTCCCTTGGGGGGTTGATTTCTCACTACTGTATCTCTCTGTCTCTCCAGCAAGTGCACACGCCCTATACCAAAGATCTATAAATAAAAAAAAAAAAGAAAAAGAAAGAAGGAAAAAAATAAAAATAGAAAGGAAAAAGGGAAGGAAGGAAGAAAGGAAAAAAAAAGAAGAAAAGGAAACCAAGATTTGATTATTTGGGAAATTCTCAACCTTTCCACATTGTAAAAGACAATTAGGAGATTCACTACCAGGAAAGTGTGTTCTGGAGGGAAAGGCAAGGATTTCTAGACAATCTTTTTCTTATGCCCTAGAAAGAAAAAAGGGAATAGTTTTTAATTACACCAAAGACTCTTTGAAGAGATTGAATATGTGAATCACAAATCCACTTGGCTATCTCTGTGAAAGCCAGGAATAAAGTTGGGACTATCCCAGAAAGATCTGTGGAGAAGTACCTTGTAGAGTGTAGTAAATTCCTGTAACATACACTGGAGATCCACAAGGTTTTTGAGAATGTTAAAGTAACAGAAACACTACCAGCTTAGACTAAAAGAGACTGAGAGAGGATGAAATATTTTGAGATGCTCAAAATTGTACAAATAAGAAACAGACTGCTTAAACTACCCTACTCTGAGCATGTGCTATCTATCAATAAAAAAGATAACATAGACAATAGAGTCACAGGCCCAGTCCATGGAGCTGAGGGTTCAAAGGATGAATATGGTATCTCATTGTGGTTTTGATTTGCATTTCCCCAGAGCAGAAGTCAGAGTCTTGAATCACAGATTATTTCCAAGTTTTAAAACCTATTGGAATTTATCTAGTTGAATTTTAATATTTCTTGGGACTGGTAACTATTTTTGTTGTTTCATTTTATCCCTTTTTAATGGAAATGTCTGTAATTGGTAACCTATATCTGTCTCACCATTGTATTTTGGGAGCATTTAAGTTGTTTTTAGTTTTATAACCCCGAACATAGAGAAGAATTTTACTCCAGAATAGATTATAACCACTATCTCACATATACCTAATTTAAATGGTTTAGATGATGAGATATGGGACTTTCTAAAAATAATTATTTAATTTTATTAATTATTATTGTTATTATTTTAATTTGACCAGAGAGAGGGAGAGAGAGAAAAAAAGAGAGTAAAAGTGGGAAAGCAAGCTGCCAGGTCTAGGACTTGAACTGCAGTCAGCCAGTGGGAGTCCGGTGCCTTAACCACCACACCACTTGTTGGCCCCAAGATTTGGGATTTTTGACCTCATGATATTCAGATAAGATTTTTTTTTTTTGCCTTTCTTTTTTCATTTGTAATTGCAATAAATCACTCCAAAGTGCTTTCCCAGCGGCCATGCGGGGGAGTATCTGTTACTTTTGTCAAATGCTCTGCCTTTCCCACTATCAGTGATGAAGAATCATGTAGCATATTTGGCTGCAGGCCAGTCATGTGGAGTTTCAATCCACCCCAAAGAGACTAGTCAGAGGCAAATTTTGATTGTTTTGAACGTCAAGGATATCAAAGAGCTTGAAAGTCAATCAGATTCATAATGGACCATTACTTGGAAAATAAGTTTTTGCAGGAGCCTGGATAGGCCATGGTTCCAAACTCTGACACCATGATCCTGTTGACCTCGATGCTCGTATTATAGGTGTCACTCCTCAGGTATTTGCTCCCGTAATAGACTTCACCTTTTAAACTTTCAGTTTCTGCTATATAGCACAGACATATTTGGTATATGTTGAGTGGAGACATACTCTGGCTTGCTTCACATTAAGTCTTCCATATTTGTCCACTTTGTATCAAATGCCAGCATCTCATTGTTTTTTTATGGCTGGGTAGCTTTCCATAGAGTACATTTGCCACATTTTTTCAATCCACTCATCTATATTTGGACATTTGGGTTGATTCCATGTCCTAGCAATTGTAAATAATGCTGCAATAAACATGGATGTACAAGTGTTTTTCTGACTGAGGGCTTTTCTATCCTTTGGGTAAATACCTAAGAGTGGAGCTACTGGGTGTATGGTAGTTGTATTTGTAGATTTCTGAGGAATCTCCATATCGTTTTCCACAGTGGTTGCACTATTTCGCATTCCCACTAACGGTGTAGGAAAGTTTCCTTTTCCCCACAGCCTCGCTAGTACTTATTTATTTTTTTAATTTTAGCCATTCTGACTGGGGTTAAGTATTACCTCATTGTGGTTTTGATTTGCGTTACCCTTATAATAAGATATGTCGAGCATGTTTTTCATATGCTTTTTGGCCATTCACATGTCTTCTTTGGAGAGTTGTCTGTTCAGCCCATTCTCATTTTCATGAGTAGCTCTCATGAAAAATTATTAGCACATAATTAAGGAAACATTATTCAATAATGAGTGTTCATACTTGTGTTTTCTTACATGTCTATGTGGCAAGGTAGGAAAACTGGCAGTGAGAGGGACATTTTATCTAATTTTATTTTAAAACATTTCTTATTACTCTCAAGGCAGAGAGCAGATAAATTTTGCATGCACAAAGCAACTTGAGACCAGTGTAATTCAACACGTGACTCAGGCTGGTTTGGCTTTTTAAACAATTAAGCTCATTCACTTGCTGGCTGCTTTACATAGGTTATTCTTTCTGAGCCTTTTGTTAAAGGTGTCAGGATATCCACTGGTCACAGTTGAAAAGGCAGAGATTAAGCAACATTTCTGTGGTCATACGACTCGGAAGTACTCAAGGCAGGATCTGAATTCAAGCCATTCTAACCTCAACCTAGGCCCTTCTCTTTGCTCACAGATTCCTTCAAACATGGATCTAATGGGACAGACTGATCGCTGTAGAAAGTTAGAGCCAGGAGTGAGCAGTATGGCCTAATATGCTCAAGGAGACATCCCCAGACAGAGAAGATCCATCAGGACTGAATTTGCAAAGGTGGGGACAGACTCTTGGGCCATAGAGGAGATTTGCATACCCAAGGCAAGCAGGTAGGAGTGATGGAATTTATAGTCCACATGTGAAGACAACTGGCCAGACCACAGCAGTAACTCAACAGGGTTCGATAGATCAGATGGAGAAAACTGGCACCTTCAGTGCATTTTTAACTCTTTGAGGTGATGCCAGGACATGTAGGATTCCTGCCACCTGAGAGCCTATACTAGAGGCAGCGACTTAGGACAAATGTCTGCAGGAAATCACAGCTGCCTGAGCAATGGGAAGAAGTGATGTGTGAGGATCACACTTCCTTCAGAGAGAACCCCTGGACCTCCCACAATTTGCCCCTTTCAACCAAACAAGTCACTCTACCCTCTGGATGTCATTCAACTCTATGTAAAAACATTAAAAATAAAAAGACTTGGAGCCCATAGATGCTAAGGACAACCAGTAGGATCTGGTGAACTCATGGGGATCCTTGAAGCTCCTAAGAGGTCAGCTCCTGTACTGAAAATAATGTTCAGTGGTTTGGACACACAACTCAGTAAGGCCTAGCTACAGCCCAGAGAATTCAGCCAGATCCCTTAGGAAGAAGTGGCAGCATAGGCTAATGTTGATGAGGAGCCATGAGGGTGAAAGTGGCATCTTAGGCAGTCTGAACTGTGAGTAAATAAGATGGGAGAGAAGAAAATCGGAAGGCATGGAGAACAGAGAGGAAGACATCAGCTTAACAAGATTTGCAGAGTAAGCGGCGGGGGCAGGGTGGAAGCAATGTAACTGAGACCTCAAAACTTCAGTCTTGTAAGGAATGATTCAAAAGACTTGACTTTGGCTTCTCAGCATCCCTCAGTAGGGTGCCTTGGTTGCAAGGCTTACAAAGACAAGAACTTGACTATAAATTTTTCACTCT